>NC_079547.1:17761375-18029744 GCF_015846415.1 Triplophysa dalaica
CCTCGCGAAGACGGAGAGGGCATTTGTTTCAGCGGTAAGCAGAACTGTTTAAATGTTATTTATTTTCATGCTCCAAAGAAAATATATTGTGAAGTGCAACATTGATTTAGAACATAACAATGTCTCTGTATGGGCGTCGGAGAGGCGGAGGCAGGGCCCGATTTATGAATCCTTTGCTCAGCTCCTTTAATTGAATTTTCCAAATCTCTCGCCACACAGAAATAATCAATACCCCCGTACCAGGCGACAAACCTGCCTCAGAATTATTGCGCTCTCTCTTTTTCCATTTTGCGCTCATCAGCAACATGCGCGCGCGATGCTGTGGACTTGGTAATGCCTGAATAAGCGAGAATTTTTATGGTGGGACTGATTTAAGAGAGATGGCTTCTCTAGAATGCTCGGGAAAACTTTCGTTGTCCTATAGGGGTTTCGCATAAACGTCGTGCTAAAAGTCCCCTTAATGCTGCCATCTACCACTGTAAAGAATATTTTAAGTAGCATTTAAAATGCTGAGGGGGAAGGCTTCTGTTTGGGGGATGGATTCAGCGGTTTGCCTGTCAAAGTTAAAATATCCATGTGGATTTTCTCAGCTGTCTTGGCGGTATCACACAGCTTGGCTTTTACATCGAGTAGTGTCATATCCTCACCATCATGTGTCATCCGCAACGGCTCTTAGGCAGCTCAAGTGACGCTGTGAGTGTATTTGCGCGAGCGGCTGAGAACTCTAATGGCAATGATGTGTCTCTCTGAAATCCAGGGTATTAGTGATCTGTGCCAGAATCTAATGGTGTCTCGGCGTTCTGTTTTTACTCGGAAACTGTTTACAGACATCTTAAACTAACACGTAAACGAATGACAAATGTTAGGTGTCATTTTAAAGCATCATACCAGAGGGTTCTGGCCTTTCAAATACCATTCACAACTATTAGAAAATGTAAAGTTAAATCAACATTAAAGAAAAAGTTCTCCCAAAAATGTAAGTTTCTTTCAGAATTTTCCCAACCTTATGCCACCCCAGATGGATATGGCTTCCTTCAGCCAAACACAAATGCATATTTATTTATTTTATCATTTTATCTTATGGTTCTTGTGTATTGTGAATACAAATTAAATATGAGGAGGACAACTAGTCACAACACACCAAAAATAACAAATTCAAACAATGCACTCATTTTTGGGTGAACTATTCCTTTAAGAAACTTTAATCGTGTAATTTCAGACTAACATGAGAAAAATCATTTGATTCAGATGTACTCCGATGCTTCCCAGAGTTTGATATCTAACGCATCTTGCTTAAACATTCCATATTTAGTTGTGCTTCTGGGAAAATGTTTCTTTTTCATGGACAATCACAATCCTTTCCCGGAGACGACAAGTAATTCAATTTTTGTCGCTAGAATCTAATTCACAAGTTTTCAATTCCCCCACAGAAAGAGGTCTTTCATGACCAAGTAAATGAAAAATATTTGGCTAATTCAAATTTTGAGAACCTAAACACATTTCTCCCTCTTTGCGTTCTATCTTCTCATGTGTGAAAAGATACCCATATTTTTATAATAATCCTACAGTGTTTTTTAATTAAGCACAATTATTATCCTTACAAAGTATTTAGCTTACTATCTGACCTGAAAAGTTAAACTTAAATATAAATGTTTTAGTCCTGCTTTGATGACAACATACACAACCCTGATGATACTTGTTAGTCCAGCATGATTCGAGGCGGTTTCAAAAAGCATCATGTGAGCCGCAACGAAGGCACAAAAATCTGACCTTTACTTGGCTAAAGTAACATGAATAATGTAGAATCTCCTTTTATAGATGTTTTTTATTTGTAAAAATTTCAAAATGAACACTTTTAAGGTTTATAATAAACTCTAAATGTAGACATCTAAAGCCCACACTACAAGTCTATCCAAGATACATCAATGTCCACCATGCTAAACTTGTAATATTCCTGAGGCCTTGATAAACAATTTGTTTACTCAATGCATCTCATCAAACAACAAAGGGCTGATTCTTATCCACAGCCGTCAATGTAAAAACTGTGCTGTACTGTTGTTGTTTCCACATTTATAATTTTCACGCTTCGCCATGTGATCAGAATCGTGACATTCCTTTGGTGTCAAACTCCAAGCAACATATACACAGAGGTTTTTGAGTGTGACTAATTAAAACAATTTCAGGCGACCTTATCTTAAAAACACGCTGAACTTCATCACAATCTGACCATTGAGTCGCAACAAATCACCATTGTGCGATTGAATCACAAGTGCAGCTTTGCTGGGGGCAGAATGTGCGCTTGAAATAATCGAATTAATTCAGTCCCATGAAGACGAGTTCTTGGTTGTTTGTGTTAGGAAAATGCAATATTTTTCTTGGAAAAAGAGAACCTTTTATATTTGCCGAGATCATAACAAATGTTTATGAACACGCTGCATTCAAAAGCCAAATCTCAATTCGATGTCTCATGTGACCAAGACACAAAACTTGAAATCAATCACGACTGGCATACAAGCGTAAAACAAAATGTTTTCTTTCTTTGCCTCTTTCAAGTAAAGCAACAGGGTCACAATCATCATACTGTAATTGGAATCAATTCAATACGGGACATAACTTATCCTTGTGTCAGGGCCCAACAAAGACCGTTTTGTGATAGGGAAATGTTTTCTGTTTTTGAACTGGTTGCTATCTGATCTGAAATGTTGGGTGTCAACTGTACATGGTATAAAAGTTAAATCAACATGTGAATTAAAGTCTGAACATTCATTTGATTCACTCACCTCTGACATGACCCTTGTTTGTGTCTGGTCTGTGTGCAGAAGATGCAACTTTGGACGCTGAAAAGCAAATCGCATGTTTGTTTCAGCTGAAACATCTTGTGCAAATATGTTATCGATGTATGTAAGGGACAGAGAGCTTAGAGAAAGAACTCACAAAGATCTTCATGCCTCTTGAGTTCAGTTTGTAGGTCCGCAGGACCCATCAGCAACAGACTCCTCAGCTCACTACTGCCCTCTACTGGCTACATCCACAGACAAAAACATGATGGCCAAGCAAAGAAGGGCCCATTTCTTTATCTTACATGACACTTCAGCACTACAGAACCAATAAGATGCTTTAACTGTCGGTGGCTTCGCACATCAATCCCGTCTAAACCTGTACTACAAGTTCAGGATTGCGGGAATCGTGTATAATAATAAATACAATAATAAAAAAATATATCTGTGAAAAACGAATAAATCACTAATAATCAACGTCGTCTAGGCGGCTGAAATCACAATAATGCCCATGATGGTTATGGGTCTAGTCTAGTCTGGCCACTCTATAAACATTCCTGCATAAAGGCAGAAATTGAGAAAAGTGTGGTAATGCAACCATGTTTAATATACATACCATTAATGTCTCCAGCTTATGCCTGTTTTTCATTATGTCTTTGACGGATCTTCTCACCTTAGATCTGAGGAACACAATTCTGAAAGAAATTGCAGATGTATTTTATCATTAAACTGCTAATCAGACACGTACAGTACAATGACAGTTGTGTGGAATATTTGCTCGGTAAAGACACAGGCTTCCTGCTTCGTATTCAATATTCAAGCACGGGGTCTGTGAGGCCATAACTAGCTGACTAAGAAAAAGATATTAATACATTTTTAATACATATTTAAAAATATTGGGAGAGAAATTTAAAAGTTGGCAAAATCTTCCACGAGCCCCTCCGCCCCATCACGCTCAAGGTCTTTCCGCACAAGATCAGTTCTCTCGCTTTGACTCCCCAAATGAATACTTTCTTAAATGAATCATAAGCCCGCTCTCTTTATTGATGTTTTTATATATATTTAACTAGCTTCCTCTTAAATGACTGCACTATAAAATTCAAAACTAATGCTTGTCTTGATGGATCGCACGGAGCTCTGTGTTAGTATGCGTTGGAAAGGAAATAGGTCTTTTCTTAAACTCTCCTTATCCAACTATTTTTAGTGCTGTGTAAATCAAAGAGGCTTTTTGCTGGGGATGAAATTCCCTCCATGTCCTGTCATTAAATTCTGATCAGTCATAATGGCTATCAGCCAAGTGGGACAAAGGAAATATCCAGTAATGAGGAGAAATTTCTTCTTCTGTTCCACTGCTCCAGTTAAACCAATGTTAGTAACCTCATGAAAAAACACTTTGGTGGCGCTCTCGTTCTTATACGCCTTCAATTAAGTTATTGGGGTGTTTTGTTATTTTTCTAAAGTAGTGTTGGGATGTTTTTGATTTGCAATTGTTAGCATCCTTACCTTTCTTCATCTGTCATAGGCTTTTTTGTTTTAGGGGTATTCGTTTTCTTTCCATCTGCTTTGGAAGTACCTGCTGATGAAGCACTAAATGTCAGTGATTTATCAAATAAGCAAGGGTAAATACGTCATTAATGCTGCTACGCAGAAAGCTGATCTAAATGAAAAATCGATAAGATTATTCCTACAGTAAAATATCAGGCAACGAGATGAGTAGACGATTGTGTATATAAATAAAAAGAACAGCATTCACACACATGACTTCACAAGAAAAAAAGTCTCAATAGATTGTGGTTTCCAGTACCTCCAGGTTTAGTTGCAGGACTCATCAACCGCGTTCCAGTCATAGGGGAATAATTTTGGTTTGGTGCATGCCTCTTAGCAGGGCTCTAATATAGAAATAATGTTAGAATTATGGTCCTTTAGATGGTATAATAATCTACTGTATATTGTTATTTTAATAAACAAATATATTTAAACCAAATAGGAATTATAGCTACTATAAAACACTGAACAGCAATGGTCCTTGTAAAGTGAACTTAACACTACTACTAAAGCACAAAAGTCTTCTATGATTAAAAACTGCAATGAATTGAACTCACGTTTTCTTTGTCGTGTAACTGAAGGGCTCTCTTTACACTGTGGGGGAATCAGAGATGAAAATAAGGAGGTTGTAAAACACCGCACCAACACTTTTGCTGCGTTCAAGATGCCTCAGATTTCGGATATTTCCCACCACAAACCCCGGAAATAATGTCTGGATTTAGAAACATGAAACGCATTTAGTATTAAACATTAATGACACAAGTGATTTAGTAGTATTAGAACATTAAGAGAATGTATTAACATTGACGCGGAGTTCTGACATTATTTCCGGGTTGAGGTGGAAAATAACCTAAATCCGCAGCTAAAGTGTAGGTACAAGAAAGGGCAATAAACATAGTCAATGCATACGAATAAAGAAGCCAGAGTCCTTAAAC
Organism: Triplophysa dalaica; assembly: GCF_015846415.1. Taxonomy (NCBI): domain Eukaryota; kingdom Metazoa; phylum Chordata; class Actinopteri; order Cypriniformes; family Nemacheilidae; genus Triplophysa; species Triplophysa dalaica. The sequence goes on from NC_079547.1 coordinate 17,766,633, forward strand.
CCGTTTACAGAAATTGAACTAATATACGATGCTATTATTACGGTATTTTTCGTGGTAACTTACGGCATTTTGAATGTTTTTCTACTTCTGGCGCGTTTATTTGTAGTTCGGAGCGGTGCGACAGTAAATTAGTTCCCCGGAAACACTTATCGGTCACTCTGCTTTAACACACTTCTACCAGTGTTTTAACCCTATTGTGACAAAACAATTTCACGCTACATGTTTGAAAACACGGTATAAAGAATATCCTCGCGTTATTTCACACAAAAACACAAATAACTAAATATTGTAACAGACCATTGAAGAGCATTTGTTTCCCGTTTTCTATTTCAAGTGCGCACCGTTGAACAGGATTTGTTTACATGGCAGTCATGGCAATCAGACGTGATAGTGAACCAACAACAATATACACACGGATCTTTCTAGATCAAAACAAATGTTTTAGTTTAACAATATGCAGTAACACATCTGTCAGCGATACAGTCTTTTCATAATGCAGCGCTCGGAGGAAGAACGCTTTTATATGACATGCAGGGCTGCGTATCTGTCTGTATTTAGATCCAGTTTGGTGAACATTACTTCGAAAGACCAACTGTGCACTGGTGAGCATAATCCAATTACATTAATACCTGCATATTGAACATTGGAACAAATATCCCAATGCACACTGACTAGTGTGTATCCCTTCACCTACAGAAATATCACTGAATGATCATATATGTCAAACCAGGTTATTTTCAGTGGTCAGAATTATTGCCCATTTCTCTGATGATTTTTTTCTCAGTTCTTCAGCAAGCAGGTCGAAATCCCTCTCAGAAGGCTTTAGACAAATATTGGCCCCCCGGAACCAAGAAGCTGAATTTTGATGATTTTTGTGAAATAGTGAAGAAGGAAAACCCTGCAGAATCAGATGAACTTATGAGGATTTTCAAGAAGTTCGACATAAATTGTGATGGATGCATCTCACACGATGAGCTCAGTAAAGTCCTTACTTCAGTAAGTGTTTACTCTGTTAAAGAGTTTGAACAAAAATAAAAACACCTTTATTGCTTTCTTTTTCCTGAAGATAACACAGAATATATTTTGAAGAATGGTGGTTATCGAACAACGTCGGACCCTATTATCTTGCATTGTTTTTTTGTCCGTACAATAGACATTAATGGGTACCGGCATTGTTCGGTTATCAACATTATTCAATATATCTTTTTTTGTGTTCTGCGGGAGAAAGAAAGTCATGCAGAGGGTGAGAAAATGATGCCAGAATGATCATTTTTGGGTGAACTATGCCTAGTAACTGCTGTCTTTTTCATGAATGAATTTGACAGACATTCATTTAATCTGAGGTATTCTTTAAGTATGTTGGGAGTCGAACCCATGACCTGCACTGCTATTATCCCTTTTTTATGTTATGGTTTGGTCATTTTAGACTGGAGAAAAAATGTCACCCGAGGAAGTGGATGAAATCTTTACTTTAGCAGATATTAACAAAGATGGAAAGTTAGACTATGCAGAGGTAAGTTCAATGCAATAATTGCACAGAAATATACGAATACACGTTTGTATTGTAAGCCAGGCTGCTATTCAGTTCTGCAGGCTTTTTGGGTCTACAGTAGAGCAGTGTCAGACCGCAGCGTTGGAAAAGATCGAGGCTGATGCCAAACTGAAGAAACAGAATTTTGGAAACCAGCTGGACAGCTCCCCTCAGAGTAAAGAGTCCCAGCCAGCCCCAGAGACACAGCACAGGACACAACTAGACACCACACACAGGAAAGGTATGATAGCGAGAGTTTAAATAGAGTTGGTTGATCCAAACTCTAACACGCCGTAGAATCAACATCAATATTTTAGGATATTAATGAAAGCATTAATAAAAGAATACATGATTATTGTAAGTGTTTTCATTTTAATGTGAGATTTGTAAGATTTATATAAAATGTGTATGAAAATATATATAAAGTGAGAGATTTCTGGTTTGGTTTTGTTCTGGTCTCATCAGATCAGGTGGTCTCTTGTATGGGCAATGTTAAGTCTTAAATTTGACGTGCACAAAAAACAAACACACACAATTCTGTTTTTATTTTTCACACTGGAGGCTGTTAGATAGCGACTAATGGTTTAGCTATTGATTTCCCCGCCGGTATGTAATGACAAATGGTCTCATTTGGATTTGTGCCATACATCATAATGTGAGCTCAATAGAGGGTTTGTGGGGGGGGGCGGGTCTTTTAAAGCCTTTTGATTAAGGTAATCATAGTTGTCATTATTACGGTATATTACAGGTCTAGTGAAGATGCAGTACAAATTCAATGAAAGATGAACTCAACATTAAACATTGTATTACATAACTGAACTTCATCAGAGCTGTGGCCAAATGTGTAACACAAGGGTTATGATATAAAAGAGTTTATCTTGTACAGTCCAGAATGTGATCCCATTCCTTCTCTGCCCCCCTGCTCTATGCTATCCTATAAATATGACCAAAAAACACAAGACTACTTCACTTGAAGGTGATATACACATTTTCTTTTCTACTAATGACACAAAACCAAAGTGCTGTTTTAGTCCCCAATGTACAGTAGGAATCAACCAGTTGCTTTTTTGTAACCCAGTAATATTAGCATTTACATTGTAAAATGTGCATTGTTTTCTTTATTGTTGAAGTGCATTGTGATGCCACTGTTCTAATGAAAAACCTGCTTTAAGGTCAATTTTTTATGTTTTTTTTTTGTGGCAGAAAGTCGCTCTTCTTCCAGACCATCCTCTGCTCGCAGTCGCCGGTCATCTCTATCCACTGCCATCACTATGTCCACTGGCGGCAGCAAGTCTGGCAGACTGGCAGAGCCCAAATCTATACAGGTACTAAAAATGATGATGGGGAATGTTTAAACAGTGTTAGTTTCTTAAGGTCTGTGCCCACTATAACCAATAAATGCATACCAGTGAGTACACTTACTGTTTTCATGAACCAAGAATAGGGGACCGTTTGATTGTAAAAATGCAATTCTGTAAATATTACAATATATATTCGGAGAATGTGTCAAAAATGTATTTCAACTATATTGAAACAATATAAAATTTGATTATACATAACTTTTTAAAGAAATAAAATTATTGGGTCATTGCAAACCATTGCGTACTACATATTGTAATTATATAATGAGGAGCCCCAAACCAAGAGCCGTCTATTCTTGGCAATCATAGAAAGCCCCCATGTGAAAATAAGGAACTATATTATTTGATGGAACTAATATTTCCCAGTTCTTTTCAATAATATTTAATAACCAATATAACTGTTTATTGAACATTGGAATGATTTCTTATATCACTGTTTAACACATTTGTTGTGTCTAAGAACACTCCTTAAAAATGGTTAGTTCACCCAAAATAAAAATTCTGTCATCATTTACTCTCCCTTTTGTCATTTCACACCTGTATAACTTTCTTTTCTTTCTTCTTTCTTCCACAGAACACAAAAGATATCTTGAAGAATGTTGTTAACCCCTTTCACTTGCATTGGTTTTGTGCCCATACAATAGAAGTGAATGGGGTCCAGTGCTCTTCGGTTACCAAATTTCTTCAAAATATCTTCTTTTGTGTTCTGCGGAAGAAAGAAAGTCATAAAGGTTTGAAGTGACAAGAGGGTGAGTAAATGATTACAGAATCTTCATTTTTAGGTGAATTAAATATTTGTCACGCAATGTCTTCCATGGCGTGTAGCTTTAGGTTTAGTAAAGTAATAAATATGTATAATCAATGCTTTTGCAGTGTCTAGCAAGGTCAATTCTGGCCACAACGTAAACTTTGTCCAAACTCGAGTGCCTTACGGGCAGCCATACATTTGCTTTGTTTTTGTTGTATTCAAGCCTAGTGGTAGCAAATTATCACCTGGTCGATATGAGTGGAGCTATTCTATTGATCCCTTTCCCTTTGTTTGCACTCTTTTTGACTTTAACCTCAGCTGGTTTGCTTTACCCCAGAAAAATAATGACCAAACTCGTCAAAGCAAAAGAGTATGGAAAAAAACGACATGCTCCTGGGTGAAGAAAGTTCTATCGTCTCAGTTCCAGCTTGTTGTATTACCTGGACCATGAGCTTGATAATTGGGTGTAGGGATTGGAAAGGGTCAGGTTGTGTGTTTTTATGGTAGCTGGCGGTATGTGCGCGGGCCTTTAAATTACAGAGGTTTCTGGGAGGTGACAGGGCAGTGTATTAGTCCAGCCGAGTGACCCATCTCCTTGGGACACTACATCAGGGCCTTTTAAAGTAGACACTTGCCTTGGGCGCTTTTCTTCATTTTGATTCGGGGTGGACAAACCACCCAAGTGTTATGATTTGATCCTTAACACGTTTCACAACCCGGCATAAATTCTGGGAGGAAATTGCTTTTGTTGAAGAAGTGTCATTTCAGGAGCATGTTTTTAGCACTCGGAAAAGAAGCATAAACCAATTCTAAACATTAAAAGGCCTCTGTGGCACCCCAGGACAAGGTTTATTTCCAAAAACTACCCTCTGTTGGGTCCGAAAAGAGGCTGTTTGACTCCAAGTTTTTGATTACTTGATGATTGAGAGTATATTTGCTGTAACATTTTAGATGGACCCAAACAACAGCAGTTAAAAGAACAAAAAGACTCGGTTTAGACAAGAATTATAGGCTTCCTCAGACCTTTTTTATTTACATTGATATTGCGTTTGATATGATTTTCTTTGATGTTTATTGAAATTTCAGCCCTGATACAATCATTATATTGTATAGTTTTAGACTAAATATCTTTCAATATTGAGGTTTCCACCCAGATCTTTCAGTACCTTTTTTTAAGCAAAACATTTGCAATAGCGCCCCCATGTGGTTGCATGAGTTTCCTTCTGATTTGCCTCATTTTTGCTGCCGTTTTTATTTGTAACACAGTTGTTACTGTTTATAACAGAAATATTTTTTATTTTTTTTACTTTTAAAAGAGATGTACAATATCAGCAATGCCTTGTTCAATGTATTTCACCAGGACTGGCATCACACACTTATGAAAGGCTGTTTTTATGTGGAGGAAAACGGAATGATTGTTTCCCTCCAGTATCGTCTACATATCCCGCAGACAACCAGTGTCTACCTGACCATACAGCCTCTCAACCTCAGTCAGAATCCTGGTAGGCACCAAAGTCATATACTGCATTGTGCATTGTTTTTGAGTTATTTAAATGCCTCAATAAGAAGATTTTGGCTTTTCGTAACTGTATACCTCAGAAAAGCTTTCCCCCTGGATGTGTGTGGACACGGCTCTCTATGTGGTGACGGGTAACGAGACAAAAGAAGATTCAAACTTAGTTTGCTTCACTGAATTGAGAGATAAGGAGGTTAGTAAGGCCATAATATTCCTTCTAATAACTTCAAATTTGCCCTTCTGACAGTTACTACAGATAACAGTACTGTAATGTATGCTTTCAATTAAGGAATGATAAAATAATATAAGATCTTTCTATAAAACTTTTTGTTGAAAAATTGCTGTCCCAATATTGTATACTTGTTAAAATACACCTTTTAATATAGTTATCTTAATACAGTTTTGGTTATTTCAAATTATATTATCAGTGTAATTATGGAATACCAATCCATAACAAGTTTGTGCAAAACCCGATGATTCATGCAACCCAACTATGATTTGAGAATGTTCTTTTGTAAAAAATGTTTAATGCAGACTTTGAGAACCCTGCAGTGTGACAGTATATTGTGCCTTTAGGAAGTTTACAGGGTTGAAAGGGTTGTTGCAAGCTACACAATACTTCTGAGAAAGAGAAATTAATAATTGTATTTCTGCAAACGTACACTATTTAACTAACATTTGTGTGTTATACAAAATCATGGCAACAGGGTGGACAAAAAGATTTTTAATAAAACAATAAGTCAACTTAAATCCCAATATATAGATACAAGACATTTGCATTCATTCTCTGTGTTTACATACCAAAGACACATAAACTCTGGGGCAGGCTGAAAAAATAATTCACATCATAAAAGTATTTATTGATAAATTAAGATTCACGTATATGTTTGAGAGAGACATTAAGCATATTTTGCAGAACAGCGACGTGTGTATATAGCTTTATAACATGTAAAAAAGGATGTTCATTAAGTCCACTTAAAGGGAAACCTCACCCAAAGATGAGAATTCTGTCATCATGCACTCACCCTTATATTGTTCCAAACCTGTATACATTTCTTTGTTTCGCTGAACACTTAATAAGAAATTTGGAAGAATGTCAGATCCCACCCACCATTTAATCAATGGGACAATCTTCCAGATATATTCCTGTGTGTTCACCAGTTCAAAGAAATACAGGTTTGGAACAAGATAAGGGTGAGTAAGTATGTTATGTAAATATTTTTTATTTTGGGTGAAGTATCCCTTTAATTGTAACTCAGAAGCTAAAGTTATCTGGTAGTTATTGTTAGCTTTAATTATTGCCTCGCTGGTATTGTAATCAAATGTGAAACAAACAACAATGAATAAGTATAATGCATGTGTTTGATGGACAGAGGTTTGTGTGGAGGGGGGAGCTCAACGCCGGCTCATACCTCCTCCTGCCGTTCACCACTGGCTGCAGACTGATGAAGAAGGCGAGGAAGACCACCACTAAAACAGTTCAGATAGTCAACCGTGACCAGTCTGGAGAACTGGAACTAACCAAAGAGTTCACGTGAGTCAGTTACAATAAATGTATAATAAAACTTTGCTGGTCACCGTTAAGATTATTTGATACATGGAGGTCATACCTTTTCGTTCCGCAGGGCGGCGTTGTCTGACATCTTTGATGTAATAGATTTGGATGGAAATGGTCTGTTGAGTCTTGAGGAGTACAACTTTTTTGAGCAGAGGACGAGTGGAGAGAAATGCGATGAGGATGCCTGGGCTGTCTGCAAAGGTTTTTACTGTGTATTTTACACACTGTATACACTTTAAAATTTAAAGGTCAGCCATCTATCTACCTAAATCTATCTAAATACAAATTTATTTATAAAAAAATTATGTCTTACAGAATTATAACCATATTGTAGAAATTCGCAATGCAAGGAAACTGCAAACAAATCACAAAACAAAAACACGGAAGTAAAACATACATACAACCATAAAACATGTTTGCCCTTCGTCGGCGCTGCCCGAACTCTCCGGCACCGCTCTCCGACAGCATGTCTCTCCTTCCTCCCGGGTTTCGGCACCAATGTAGAAAGTTTGCAATGCAAGGAAGAAAGGAAACGGGAACCGGAAGACATTTAAATAAAGGTTTAATAAAAATAATAACAGCCGGTGGCCCCTCACGGCCGACCGCCAGCGAACAAAACAAATCACAAAACAAAAACACCGAAGTAAAACATACATACAACCATAAAACATGTTCGGGCCCGGTCCTCTCTCCTCGACGGTCCGGTCGCTCGTTCTCTTATATGCTCCCGATCTCCTACGTGATACGAGACCGGTGCGCGCACAGCTGGCGCTCATTAACAATTACTCACCAGTCTCGAACCACGGTCTCGCCCCGCCTACTCCACTACACACATTAAATATGCAAAGTATAACAATCAATTGATGTGTTATAATGTATCAACTGTAGTTTAATGTAGTTTAATTTCCTTTAAGACCTGTAGCATTATTTTAATATGGCAAATTACAGGATTGGTTGTCAGATCAACTTCCTTAGGTTTCGACTTTTGTCAAGACATTATGTTTACTGTTTTCTTCCTTCATGTCATGTCTATTCTTGGTCTTGGGCAGATTCATGACGAAGTCTTATGTTTTATGTGAGAGAGAGATTTTGACCCCTCCGGTCTTCCATATACTCTCTCTCCGGTCTGCTTCTTCGTGCCCCCCATCTCGTTCCTCGTTATCTTTCCCAGAGTGTTTCATTACCCACACCTGCCCCTTGTTAATTATCCTGTCTGTCTCCCTATATAATATCGTCATGTCTATTCTCCTTTGCTCGTGCGTTGAATGTTCTTGAATGTACTTTGTCCATGTATATAGAGTCTTTGTGTACGCTCGTGTTTGCCTTGCCTTGGAATTGTATGTATCGTGTTTTACCTTGCCTTGCCTTGCCTTGTCTTGTTACCCTTCCGTGTTTTGTGAGAAGTTGTGTTACTGTTTATAATAAGACTTATTTTTCCCTGTCCTTATGTTTTGCCCCTATGTGTGTAGTCTTTTGTTTTGTAAACATTCTTAACATATTTTTCCCCCATCAAGGTTGTTTGTTTTGTGTAAGTAAAGTCTTTGTCATTCCTGTCTGCATCGCTGCTTGCATCTGGGTTTTTCTTCCCTGATCCCTGACAGTTTACATTTTAAAAATCACACATTAAACCTTTTCATCTTGATGTGTTGTCCTGTAGAGAACTTTGATACAAAGAATAACGAGTTGACCAGACAAGGCTTCATGGAGCTCAATCTGATGGAAGCCAATGATCGTGAGGGTGACCCCAGAGATTTATGGCTCACCCTGGAAGCCATGGGTTATAACCGCAGTTTAGAGATGGTGGAGGTACAGTTTGAATATGTGAACATCTCAATGTGATTACCTTTTTTATCTTTCTCTGAAGTCAATCCAAACACACAAAGCTCAGACCACACATGCATATCTTATTTTTTCCAATCAGGCATGTCCATTTGTTATTGAAGTCTACTGTCAGGACGTCAAAGCTACTCAACAGCCTGTTCAGTTGGATTCTGGGATTAAGATGTTAAATTCAGCTGTACAGAGGTCTATCACTTCTAAAGCAGAGGCAAAATCTCTGAAGGGTCACGAGAGCGTCTTGGTTTATACATACAAAGGAGAGAGCAGAATCTCATCGGTCATTGCCAATAAGGTATGTATGTCGGTCCGTGGTTATTAGTTTGCAATCCTTTTAGCTAATGTTTTTAGATAAAGTGACTGTTTTATTATTTTCCCTTTAAACTGTTTAAGCCTACATTCTTTGTGTTTCAGTACTCTTGTCCTTCATTGCAGTCACATATATTGACTGCTTGTTCGGTCTTTAAATATGAACAAATATCTCCCATTTCTCGGTAATAAAGATAATCTTAAAAGGATGGTACACCCAGAAAATGTTTACATCTTTGTTTTACCGACATGTCATTCCACACCTGTATGACTTTCTTTCTTCATCAGAACATAAAATATATTTTGAACGACATGAGGGATTAAATCAATGGTTCTCAAACTGGGGGCCCGAAGATGGATCTGGGGGGCCACCGATTTTGTGGCATTTAATGAAATACAGAAATTCTTCATAGATTTTATGCAATCAAACATAAAAAAATAAGACCCCCGCCAACTGAATATGTTTTTGGTTTAATTAAAATTCTAAGTTTTAGATTATAAATCTTTATTTTGGGGGCCGCAAAGCAATGCATTCTACACAAAGGGGGCCTTACAACAAAAAAGTTTAAATGACAAGATTATTTTATTTTTAGGTAAACTATAACCTTAATGTCTGTATGCCTCTCACATTCACTGAGTGTTCAATAGAGTGTACTCTATTTGTTTGGATTGCTTTATATAAAGGAACTCTGGTCATGAGTAGAATTCTAATGTTCTTTGCAACCATTACATAGATGAACTCAACTGAAAGGACATAATGTGACCAGAGGAACACATCAATCACTAAAGTTTTAAAACGATTTCATATGTAATGTAATTATATTAGTGTTAACTACATATATTAATGAGAAACAAAAGTCTCTCATACTCTATAGCCTGTTGTTCAGATTTCTTGGATCTGTTGTTTTAATGTACTTTGTACAATTTTCTATTTTTTTCAATGTATCAATCACGCTCCATATCAACAGTCCAATCAGAAGGTGACAGTGCACATTAACAATGAAAACAGCAAGAACTGTGTGAGCAGCAGGGCAATGAGTGTGTTTGCTGTTGAGGTTCCAGCTAGGACTAAAATGGTGAGACTTCTCCCTCCTGCTAATTCCTTATTATGGGATGCATTTCATTCTAAAACCGACAGAAACTAAAAATAAGTCTCAAAATCCGAGTCAGCGGTAAACGTATCAAAATGTCTGTTTTCCTTTCTATTCAGGTGTGTCAGCACGTCATGTCTGTAAACAGCCAACAGGAGTGGACATACAACTGTGTTGAGAGCATCATACCAAGTCTGTGAATCGTGCAGGTGTATGATGGTTTAAGATGGTTTTCAAATTATATGTTAAGTACTGTAAAAAATATTTCGCCTGTCTATGCCTTTGGGAGACAAATGTGTTTCTATTTACATTAAATAATAATCAGTTGTCAGTAGATCTTATTTTCAATATTATGCACCAAACATTATTAAATGTTTTAGAAATTATAAAAAACTGCCATTTATGTTTCACGACTCATCAATTCATGTTTTTAAGAAATTGAACTATTTAAATGGGTCATATGGCGCAAAAAGAAGTGTTTCAAAATAGCAAAAATTTAAGTGTCGGAACAAAATCTCTAAAATCTCTAAAAGCGAATGCTCACCCAGACCTGCCTGAAACCACACCCCCACAAACCTACATCAGTTCGTGGTATGATTTGACTAAGACCGCCCAAATGTATATGCAAGTAAGGTGGGCATACCTGTAAGTACAATTTCTTTGGAACCTGATGTTCCAAATATGTTAATAAGCGTTACATTTCCGTTACACGCTTGCAGTATTAGAACCAATCACTACACACTGGTTAATTGGCCAATCATAGCTCACCTCGCTTTTCAGAGAAATGAGCTTTGTAAAAAATCTGCACATATCGGAATGGCGGGGCAAAAAGGTGATAAAACTTCAAAGGCATGTGGAAAATACAGCGTTTATTATCCTTGAATTATGTATACACATTACATTACATCTTAAACAAACCATAATATTCATTTGTATAGCTCATTCTGGGTATGGGCCAATGGGCATAGTCCAGTTCTGTTATTCCTCCTTGGCCTTTAACACCACATGTAGGTTTGAGAATCTATTAATATCTTTCGGTCAATTATTTTGCCCTTTGACTTTCACTACTGTAACTGTAGAACAAGACACTAAAGGTCACATGACATGTAAGTAGTACACTGTACTTATTCTCTACCTCTCCTTCACCAGCCTAAATACTGTAGGTTCACTTTCATTTGAGCTTTGTATTCAAAATGTATATGTTATAATAATAATAAGATATTCTTGTGTCTCCCACATCATTATTTTTGACGTCTGGGACATAAAACTGCTTAATTTTGGCTTTTGACCTATATTTTTGAAAGAAAATTGCAACATCACGGTAACATGCAAACCTTGCATCATGGTAAACTTTGTTCTCGTTTGAATGAAGCCTGAGTGAGACTTGATGCAATAGACAAACAAAGCTCTGACCCAGAGGACCTCTAATACTATTATTCTTTTCACATATAATGAATGTCTTAAGTCATCCTAAGTTGCATTAGATAATAGCAATTTCTTTTTTTCATACTACACATGTGGATGGGGAATGGGTCTGCCCTCCTCATTAAAGAGACAAAAAGCACCATAAAACAGTCAACATTACTGTAAGATTAACGAAGGTATTTGGAGGATTTTTACAGCGCTGTCTTCTACTTTTCAAACCACACTATACATTGTGCAGTAATGCTGTCCCTTTAAATGTGGGCGTGTCAGTGAAAGCCCAATGTGTTAGCAGGCAGGCTACGTGGTCGTGGACACACACGTCTAAACGGAACGTGACACCCGGACAGGGACAGAAACCCACCGCTGCTGCAAGATGGTGAAAATTACAGTAATCAAGACCAAACCGTACACCGATCAAAAGCCCGGAACCAGCGGTTTAAGAAAGAGGGTGACCGTGTTCCAGCAGAATCAGCATTATGCGGAAAACTTCATCCAGAGTATTATTTCCACAGTTGACCCTGCTCAGAGGCAAGAGGGCACTCTGGTAGTGGGAGGAGATGGACGATTCTTCATGAAAGACGCTATTCAGTTGATCATCCAAATTGCGGCCGCAAATGGGGTTAGTTTGTTGACTGTCAAGTGTTGATGTCTATGTACACCTCAACGACTTTGAATGGAAGGGATCTGTCACATTGAGTTTTACATCAACGTAGCTCGAATTAAACTGTTGCTCTCATTTTGTTTGTAAGTTTTATTTGTTTTTTTTATCATTGAATAAAGCACATCGTTGATATTTCGAGCCGAGATTGTTTAGAGGCACCTTTGACATTTCACGCGCTGCCAAAGTAAGCTCTGCTGCGTGGTGACGTCATTACGTCCCCTGTTATCATGTTGCAGGCTGATCTTTTAATAAACGAAGCTAGAACTTTATTGTTTTATGAAAAAGCGAGAATTGCTTTGACATTGGAGGTGTGTCAGATTTTATATAGCGTTGCGTATGACATCAAAGTACCGTGATAGCGTTGAAGAACCATCGTTCTCGCGGTATTTAGATGTCATACGACGGTCGATCTGCGCAGCGAGTCAAGCGATGAGATGGAGGCGTGTCTGAGGTCACGTTCTTCTGCGTGCTTACTGCATTAGGGCTGTATTAGTGAACATTTTTATTCACTACAAAACTCAATGTGTATATCTTTTAATGTCATTTTACACCTTTGAACCGCATTGAATTCATTTGAATGTCCTGTCGCATTGATTGCGATGCATTGTTGTGTAACAGTCCTTAGCATGTATGCATCATACAAGAGGACACATCAATAGGGTTGAGGTTATGTCAACATTAAACTCAAATACCAAATACAGAGCACTTATCTCAAATGGTTCAAAGTATGGTTTTCTGATCAATTTCTTACTTAAACCAGCAAATTGCGGTTTCTCTCATCTATAATCTCACAGATTGGCAGGCTGGTCATTGGTCAAAATGGAATTATGTCAACACCTGCAGTGTCCTGTGTGATCCGTAAAATCAAAGCCATTGGAGGGATCATCCTGACAGCCAGTCATAACCCCGGCGGGCCCAATGGAGACTTTGGCATCAAGTTTAACATTTCCAGTGGAGGTTAGAGATCTATACATTGAATTATTAAAGTACATGTTTGAATGTTTAAGTATTTATTTATACTTCATGTAAAGCGATTATGTTGTTTTTCACACTCTCTTGTATATCGCTTGGGATGAAAGCATGTGCAACATGTAAAGTAATATTAAGACAATGCATAATGTATGTCTCTTCCAGGTCCAGCACCAGAGGGCATCACGGACAAAATCTTTCAGATCAGCAAAAGCCTCCAGGAGTACCACATTTGCCCTGAGCTCAAAGTGGACCTCTCAACCATTGGGAAACAAACCTTTGAGGTTGACACGTTCAAGCCCTTTACCGGTATCATATATTACTTCACACAGGGATTTTTCTATTGAGTTTTTGTGTTTTTATGTCTAAAATCCTCTCTTGTGTCTTTTTGCAGTTGAAATCGTGGACTCTGTGGAATCCTATGCTGTGATGCTAAGAGAGATCTTTGACTTTCCTGCTCTGAAGGAGTTGCTTTCAGGGCCCAATCACATCAACGTACGACTGGACGCAATGCACGGAGGTGAGGATTTCATTCCCATAAATATGCTTAGGCTTAAAGGAATAGTTCACCCAAAATGTCATTATTCACTCCCCTTTATGCCATTTCTTGAGATTTATAAATATAAAAAAAAAATTGTCCATACATAATTCCCAGTTTGTTGATGCTCCAATCTAAACGATCGTGCGGAAATTCCTAATTGATAAGCTGCTTTCCTGTAACTCAACTAGCAGAGCATATTACTAGCAAAACAAACTGTTTTTTACATCCTTTATAATGATATATAGGATTATACTTGTTGGAACTAATGTCTTATCATGTTTATGAGCTGTTGTGTAAAAATAAAGACTTATTTATTGTCTTGATTAACTAGTGGTTGGTCCATATGTAAAGAAGATTGTATGTGAAGAGCTGGGATCCCCTGCTAACTCTGCGGTCAACTGCGTCCCCTTGGAAGACTTTGGGGGCCACCATCCTGATCCCAACTTAACATATGCTGCTGACCTGGTCAACACTATGAAGGGAGGAGAATATGACCTTGGAGCAGCATTTGATGGTGATGGTGTAAGTTCTAATGATTACCTCGTAGAAAGTGTGAAAATAGCGATGCCGAGATCATGCGAGTACTTGCATACTAAATGTATATTTTAAATGCATGGCAGTAGACATAAATGAGGCCCAGACCTCAGTTACTTTTCATTTACAAAAAAAGTGAAGCTCTAAATGAATATTCAGCTGTTTAAACGCTTCGTTACACAGTTAAGACTACACAGTTTACAAAGTTATTTCTTGTCCGTGGTGTAAAAGATGGATTCATTTCAATTGATGCGGGAGGCTGCTGTTGTCATCCAATTGAAAGAGTTGTGAGTGGGTGCGTGCGTGGGTATGCAGTATTTTCACACAATGATACACTGTAGGAAGTTAATATAGTGGGGAGTTGCATATGGGAACATTTTCCATGCTTAAATATACTGCTTGAATGAGCAAGATTATTGTAAAAGTATATATTTAAACATGTACAATATTGTTCAACTTGCACAAAAAGTCAATTCTATAAAAAGTTTAAAACAGAAGCATCCTCATTACAAAGTATAATTTTTCTCTGCTGTTCTGCTTGCAGGATCGAAACATGGTTTTGGGTAAGAATGGATTCTTTGTCAACCCCTCAGACTCCGTGGCAGTCATCGGTGCCAACATTACATCCATCCCTTATTTCAAGAAGACTGGCGTAAAGGGTCTGGCTCGCAGTATGCCCACTAGTGGGGCTCTGGACAAGTAAGAAATACTTGGTTTTAAAGTCACTTTTAAATCATATGCTATTCTGAGGTTTTCTTGTATTTTTCATTAAATAAAAGCTAAATTGATGGACTGTTTGCATTAGCAGAGCAAAGGTCATGGGTTGAATCCCATAGAATACACATACTGATACAGTAAAATGTACCTTGAATGCTCAAAAGAATCTTGCAATTGCACAAATACATCTGCTAAAAACATAAAATGTAATTTCCTCAAACTAATCTTAACCCATGTTTCACAATCCCTTAAAAGAGCTGAAGGCCATACTGCATATGGAATCCCACAATTTGCGCCGATGTATATATATTATCTATGTATCAGATATATTTTTTGTTTTTGTACAGTGTGGCCAAAGCTTTAAAGATACCCCTTTGTGAGACACCAACAGGCTGGAAGTTCTTTGGAAACTTAATGGATGCAGGCAAGTTATCCCTCTGTGGTGAAGAAAGCTTCGGTACCGGTAAGTAGCTTTGAAGCTTCTAGTGAAACTAAAACTATTTGTATTTATTTCCTCGTGAGGTCAAAATTGAACATATTTACTTTGTTAGCGCACATTACTATTTTTGTGATGTACAATTCATTCGATTATCCAAAAAAAAGTTTTTAATCAAAGTCTGTAAATGTTCTTCTCTGGAGGGACGAAGCTTCTCTGATGATGTCATTTTGATGGCTTGGGCAATACATCATTAACTCCTCCCCTCCATTTGTCAGTCTGATGCGAGTTCCATATCTGAATAAAATGGCTACTTCTAATAAATCCCCTCAATTTGTAGTGGAGACAACAAGCCACACCCTCATTTGATTTTCGTTTTCAAAATCTTTTTTTACCATCTTTGTTTAAAACACTACATGTTACTTACTAACCTTTACATTGGTTTAATTCAAAATTATATCAATGACACAATTGCACCATATGCTGCTTATTTTACTGACAAAATCATATCTGACAGCTCAACTTTTATATATAAACTTTTTTAAACATTATATAACTTTTATTGTATTATAAACTAGAGATGTACCAATATATCGTCCAATAGTCTGTATTAGCCGATAAAAGCTATTGTATTGGCCGATAGATTAAAAACATCCAATGATCAGGGCCGATGTATCCTGTCAATCAAAATATGAAACCGAAATATGAATTTGGGCTCTGTGTATGGAATCTTTTTTAAGTTCAATATTGAAAAATCAGTATATGAAGGAATCACAGGAAATTCTAAATAATCTTCAGAATTAAGTTCATAATCGGCTATCGTTATCGATGAAGAATTGTAGTATTATAAAGACAGAGTTGCAAATCATAGTATTTTTAAACCATATTTTTTTCACGTAGGTTCCGATCATATCCGTGAGAAAGACGGTCTTTGGGCGGTGCTCGCATGGCTCTCAATACTGGCCACTCGCAAACAGAGTGTTGAGGACATCATGAAAGACCATTGGCAGAAGTTTGGGAGGAACTTTTTCACAAGGTACCTGAAACATTTCACAGGAATGTTTGGCCAAGTAAAAGGAATAGTTCACCCAAAAGATGGTCACCATTGACTTTTCTCAGTAGGAACACAAAATAAATGTCAATGGGGACCATTTTTGTGTGAACTATTGCTTTAAGCTCTGTTTACGTCATTTGTTGCATTATGTTTAAAGGAGGATTGAGGGTTGAGTTTAGTTTACGCCCAAAGAGAGGATATAAAGGCTAAAATTTAAAGGTTGTATTTTGGTTAAACTTTATTATTGGTGGAAGATAAAAGGTTGCTTTCTGTAACTGGACTGCCCTCTGCTGGTTAGCCTGTAGATGAAACCTGACGATGGGATACCATACTGGACAAATGTAGGTTAGTACATTCTTAATTATGTTTGTAACGTTGTTGCAAATCTCTCTTTCAGGTATGACTATGAAGAGGTGGATTCTGATGCTGCAAATAAGATGATTGAGGAATTACAGACAACTATGTTTGATAAAGGCTTTGTTGGGCAAAAGTTCTCCTCTGGGGATAAAACGTATCAGGTGGAGAAGGCTGATAACTTTGAATACACAGATCCTGTTGATGGCAGTGTCTCAAAAGGACAGGTGAGATATCAGAAAACTTGGGGCATCTCGCCCCAAAAATAAAATTCTCAAGTACTTTCAAGTCATTCTAAAACCATACTGTACGACTTTTTGTGTACACTTTGCTTTCTTTTTTTATAATAAAAATGAATGGGGTCCAGGGACCCATCAAACAAAAAATCAAAATTGTCTAAATAAATCTCCACCCTGAACAATACCAAAAGATTATTCTTAACATACGAACCAACTGAATATCTGCAACTCCATTTGCCAAAAAGCATGCAATATTTGATGACATCATATTGAATTGACGGGCGATCTTCATTACTGTTTTGAAAGAATAACCTCATCATCTTTATTGTGTTTGAAACATGTCGGTATGGGATAATGGACAACAACTGTTTTAGCCTGAACATTTCAGTCTAAACACCTAACACAATTTCATGGTACTTTTGCATACTTTCCAAAACACGGTTTTGCTCATCATCCCTGTTTCCTGTCTTCCCGATGGTCAGGGTTTGAGGATCATCTTCTCAGACGGCTCACGGATCATCTTCCGGCTCAGCGGGACAGGAAGCGCCGGGGCAACCATCAGGCTTTACATTGACAGCTACGAGAAGGACCAACAGAAAATCTATCAGGACCCACAGGTGAAACCATTGTTGATGACAACCACCACCTTCCATTCTTTTGCCTGCCACGTTACCGTCACAAGAACGCATTCTTTTTTTTATGTTACATGAAAAAGCAGATGAAGCTGGAGTAGTAATAGTTTGTGGCATGCTCAACGCAGCATATATGGTTTATGGTTCCAATTTCTCAATTCTATCTGATCACAAGCGTATCGATCTGTCTAAAAGAATCACACTCAGTGATGCTCAGAATTATGCTACGGTCACTTTTTAGTTCTAGGAAACTCTTTGATCTAAATTTAAAGGCTTGAGTTGCTGACATTAGCGTCATCCGTTTCCATTTAACCCCAACTTGTATGTAACCTTATTGTATTTTCTCTTTTTTGGAAACGGCATTATTAACTGAATGTCTTTCAACTGTTGTTTAAAGGTCATGCTGGCTCCTCTGGTGGACATTGCCTTAAAGATCTCGCAGCTGCAGGAGAAGACTGGCCGCACCGCTCCGACTGTGATCACATAATTAGCCAAGACCCCATATTCATCTCATCCAGCCCAGACATACTGTATTGAGAAATGCCTTACTTTATGATTATCACCATCAACCTTGTACCCCAGTCATTATGTGTTCAATGCGTCTTCTAGAAAGTATCATCTCAAGTCTCTTGTTTCTTGTGTTCCACAAAGTAATGTAAAACACAGCTTATAAAAATATAAAGTATTAAATATAACTAAAGAACTACAAAATTGTTTTGCATTTTGTGATCTGACCTTAAAGGGATATGAAAATTCTGTCATCATTTACTCATCCTCTTGTCATTTCAAACCTGTATGACTTTCTTTGTTCGGCAGAACACAAAAGAAGATACTTTGAAGAAAGTTAGGGAATCGGACAACGATGGCACCCTTTTACTTGCATTGGTTTTGTGTCTGTAAAACATAAACTGAATTGGTACCGTCGCCACTGTTTGGTTAGCAATATTCTTCCAAATATCTTATTTTGTGATCAGGAAGAAAGTCATACGTGTTTAAAATGACATGAGGGAGAGTAAATTATGACAGATTTTTTTTTTTGGGTGAATTATCTCTTATTTTAATTAATTTCATGATGTGTTTAGAAAAGGAATTTAAACAGTTGCATAATATCCTTTTATCAGAGTGTTTGGTGCACAATGTTGAAGATAATATTTTTAATAGTTTAAAATTCTAACCTACATGTTTCAAATTCCTTCTGGGAAAAGCATCATTACAACTTTTGAAATTGTTCAAACATGTTTAACTGTTGCAGTCATAAAAACAAATATGTTTTTGTAAACCATTGCGATATAAACATTACGATATATCGTGCAGCTTTTATGTTTAACTTGTTAACATTGGTTTACCTCAACTTTCTGTTTCAGTAAGCAAAAATCTTTACATTTGTTATTTTTGCATCAACGCTGCACTCATTGGCAGTGTTGTCATCACAAACTTCCAGCCACAGTTTATTTGCTCTGAAGTTGCCCTCAATTGCGCGACACAGAAAATCAGGTGCACGTACCTATGAACAGAAATGTCTTTATTTTGCAAAACACATATTTTAAAACTGTAGCACTTTTTTAAACCTGCATAGACACACGTCCCTGTGATCAAAACATATCCTTGGGCTGTGTCAGTAATGACCTCAACTTTAATACGACTCATTTATTAGTACCTGTCAGGACACCCATCACACACCCTCTTTTGAATAGTTTCCTGCATGTGTTCTGGATGAATAAATGGGTGGGATAATTTCTTTAAAACAGGTTTCAACATTGTAAAAGCCCCCTATGTTGACATAGCAAGAGACATAAAAAATGCCCTGCTTGGAAAGTAATGGTTTGCAGGTTGTATTTTCATTAGATGTCATTACATGAGGTAATAGCAGTACAGTGTGTATTTAGCTGTCAGGTTATTATACGCTGAAGCTTTCTTTTAATCTCGTTTTTTTACCAGAAGATCATTATTTAATACAGAGATTTAAAAAGCCTGAGAAAGCTCACCAACAGATGTGATCTTTTAACCACACACCTTTCAATAGATTTAAAGAAAATGGAACTTGTCTAAGTAAATTGCAACCAGCATCTACAAGTCTTCCACTGCATATATGTTCATCTATGTAATAAGAAAGCCTTTCTTATTATCTGTTGGTTTTACTTTTATCTTTAAAATATTAATTGCTATGACTTTTTAACTATAAGGTATTTACTTAAGAGTCAGGTTTAACTGTAACCTTTAAAGGGATAGTTCACCCAAAAATGTAAATTCTGTCATCATTTATTCACCCTCATGTCGTTCCAACCCTGCATATAACTCTTTCCTCTTTGGAACGCAAAAGAAGCTACTTTGAGAAATGTCTGCAGGTTTGTATCCATCGAAGTTTATAAGGATAATTTACATTTATGCATTTAGCAGACGCTTTTATCTGAAGTGATTTACATTGCATTATCCTATACATTTATACAAAGGTATTTGCAATCCCCTGGGATCGAACCCACAGGCTTGCATTGTTGACACAATGCTCTTGCCGCTGAGCTACATGAAAGCTTGATCAATGTCATACAGGTTTGGAATGACGTAAGGTTAAGTACATGGTAAACAAATTTTCATTTTATGGTGGACTGTCCCTTTAAAATTAACTATATTTAGCTGGGTTTAATGTGCTTTTGCTTCTTGCAACAATCCTGCATCGGTTAAATCTGGAGGTTGCGTTCCATCACAGGGTCAGTGAAAGCCTAAATAAACAGCCGCTTACATGCACTGGGAAATCTTCAGAGACAGAACCTGTTTGTTTAGCAAACACCACCCAGTTCCCATTGCAAAGTATGAAAATAAACCTAAAGCAGGTTTACAGTTTATTTACTGCATGATGCGTGACCTTTCTTTACTATTTTACACTTTGTTATCCGCAGGGGGCCTTGCTTTACTATCAGCTGCAAAAAGCATGTTGCTTATTTGACTGAACCCAAAATACAGCTCTGTGGAATGCACTGAGATGCTACCACTACCATTCGATCACAAGGGTGAAAATCGCTAGGATTAAACCGCAATTGTTAACAAAGCCAAGTAAAATAAATATAATCACGCCGGTCCTGTCTTTACTTCGTTCTTTTTCCTTCTCAAACCCCCATGCCATCTTTTCCAGGAACATACGGTACATGTTTAAATAACATCTGTGACACCTGATGTCTGATTCTGAGTGACCCTACCACACTTCCATATGACCAAACATGACCTGTGTATATTTGAAAAATACATCTGTTATCAGACCCTGCATAAATGAGAGACCACCCAATAACTTGGTTTAAATGGATAGCCGGGGTTTATTTTGATATAATGACGTATAAGATGTCAATTCACTGAGCTTCATAGGAATGAGGTCATGGCAACAGCGCATCTTGAATTTCATTGAAAAATGCCATACCAGACAAACATCATCTGTTACTAGACATGAAATCACCAGCGATGCCCTTATTTGGGTGGTACAAATGCATCATCTCTTGGAAATTTAGAAACCTTTTTTTTCTTTCATAAACAAGCTCAGATCCTTATTTAAACCTTTTTAAAGCCAAATATCTTAAAGGGACAGTTCACCCAAAAATGAAAATTGTCATCATTTACTCTTGTCATTTTAAACCTACGACTTTTTTGCAGATATTGTAACGGAGGTTCATAACCGAACAATGGTGGTACCCATTGACTCGAATTGGTTTTGTGAATTAAATGGGTACTACAACATTCGGCTACCAACATTCTTCAAAATATCTACTTTTGTGTTCTGCAGAAGAAAGTAAGTAATACAGATTTGAAATGACAAAATGGTGAGTAAATAATGACAAATATTTTATTTTAAGGTGAACTATCACTTTAAGAAAACAGAACAGGTTAAAAGGTAAGAATACTTCTTTGGAGTTTTTATGTAGTAGCTTTTACTTGTAATTCAAATTGATTTTATTTAAGATTTATTCCCATTAGCTACAAACCATAGCAACTTCAGCAATTACTTCATTTAAGGATCAAAACAGAAGGTCTATTCTGCAGAGATTCACTTTGAACGGCCCTTCAAAGAGGCCTGCATAACCCCCGATCCCTCTGCTCATTACAATAGATGAGTTTCGCTGTGCATGGTTGCAATTTTAATAATCTTATTTTACTTTGGGAAAATAAAACAGATAGACATCGGAAAGAAAAATAGCCCCACGTCACAAATATTTCAACCGCTTTGCTGCTCAGGAGATAATGGGTTCCAAATGTTTGATATTAGATGCAATCACACTGAAGAGATTTTCTTTTCTTTGAAAACCGAGCTCCGAACTAAGACGCTCGAAAGTAGAGAAAATACTATAAATCTCAGATAAAACAAAACACTAATGTTGTTTTATGAACCTTGACAACTTCTCCACGCAATCAGATGGTCATAATAATGTTTTTGATATTCTTCCATTAGTTTGCATTGCATTCCATCACGATTCATTCAGCAACCAGAAGAAAGCGGCAAGGAAACCCCTTTCTTACCCCTCACCATCTTCTCCCAGCAGGTGAGCTCATATTAGAATCTGCAGGAGAGCGTCTTTAAACTTGGGCTTTGATCGCAGTCTTCAGTATGTGTGTGTGTGTCAGAGAGTTCACATCACCAGAGGAAATGAGAGATGAACTTAGGTCTGGGGAGTCAACCCAGCCTGTCACTTCAAAAGGGGAACGTTTTGCCCCTTTCGTTGGCCATCAGTATAACATAAATGAACTGAAAAAACAGGTCGGGATGAGAGACCCCCGCCTTGTAAATTGCTACCATTCTTTGTCCAGTCTTTGCAGACCTGAGCTGTTTCAGTGGAAACATCTGACTCTGGATTTAATAGACAAGAAGATAGTTAGTCATCAGCAGTCGACTGACAGATGTACCCTATATACATAATTAATATATCATGAGGAAATTATATAATAAAAAGTGCTACTTTAAATTGCTATCCCTATCCCAACACAGTTGTTTATGTTATACATGGAACCCATTGTTGCCTAACGTATGCAATAAATCTTAAACAGCAATAATAAATATTAATATAAATATATATATATATGTATATATATCCGTGACCCGAGGTAGTTCGGATAAGCGGTAGAAAATGGATGGATGGATGTATATATATCTACATATCTTATATATTAATGTAAGATTTCAACATACATTTTTGTTGCTCTGTTGCATGTTCACTCAGAATTGCCAACACAAATTTTAACACAGAATTGGGTTACATTTTACTAAAATGAAGAAGGGTTCATAAGTGGTCATTCTCAAGGTAAAATCTAGCTTTTATGAAAACAGACCTTTGATAGGTATAGGAGTTGTATATTGTTATTTTTGATATTTGGACCGGAGATGGTTTTATCACGCAGATCTGGCAAGCCTGGAAACACATGTTTAATTTAAGTTTAGGGTAGACCCTTATTTACTTCTATTGTGTGGACCTAAAATATCCCAAAAGATTTCTCCAAATATCCTCTTTTATGTTCTGCAGATGAACGAGTCAGATAGTGAATGACATAATAGTCCTCCGGAGGTGGCATATGCCATTTTGTCTCATTTGAAAAACAGTATACAAATAACATTTATTTTTTTAAAGATGTAATCATTGTAGTTTCATTCTTTCCTTGAAATGTATTGGTTGTAACGCAGCTGATGTCAGAATGTGAATATATGGGTGAACTCTCCCTTTTATAATTACGACAACAACAACAAAAACGTAACTAAACGGAAAAAATATACTTAAAAAAATATAAATGTTGTTTTATACTATATTTATTGAAACTCCCTATTTATTAGCAGTGTTGGGTAAGTTACTCTGAAAAAGTAATTAATTACTAGTTACTCATTACATATTCAATAGTGTAATTAGATTACTGTCCAAATTACTCTGTCCAAAAAGTATTTAGTTACTCATTACTAATTACTTTCTCTATTCCACATCGACCTTGATTAAGTGATTCAAGGATAGACGTGAAACGGCTTATTTAATTCATTCAAATAAATAATATTATTAACTGACCAAAGTATTACAAATGTGAGAATTATACATTAAAGCACAGATTTTAAAGTAAGACTTTGAATTTTGATGTCAATTACACTAATGCACACGCATATATTTCACAAAGTATTTAGTTTAAGTACATCAAAAGTAACTGTAATTAAATTACAGAAAACATATGAGTAATCTCTTACTTTACTTTTTCAAGGGAAAAGTAATTAAAATACAGTAACTAATTACCTAGTAACTAGTTACACCCAACACTGTTTATTAGTAATTACCATTTACTTGACAAAGTTTATTTCAATTTAATTCTAATTCGCCGGCAGGTGGCGACACATACACTTCTCGGCAGCACATGTCCGCACATTTAGGAACTGTCTGAACACTCTTGCAGAGTTTAGAGAGGGGCAGAGAGTACCGAAGAAAGTCAAACTCCCAAATACGAGCGCGAGAAGGAAAGAGAAAAGCAAAGCAGAGGACCATCCACCCTACAGCACTACACCTCTGCGGACATCGGTGGTTCAGCAAAGAAGCTCTGCAACCCTGTGTATTCTCCAGCTGAAACCCGTACCTGTGAGAAGAGCTTGCGGTGGATGTAACAGTAGCAATGTGTAGAGGAACCGTGAAAGAGTCGCACGGATGTCAGCTCAACTTTATTCTGCTCATCGGGCTGCTCATAGCCAACAGCGGTAAGCCATTCAACTTGTGCATTTGCGTTCTGTTTATAGTCTACTAACAACATCGGCTTCAAACACTTTATTGCGTCACGTCTTTGATTTACTGACTCAATTTACGTAGTACGTTACGCATAATACGCATGGAACTATACAAGAATTGTGGTCATTCCAAGTTGCTCTGTAGTTGAGTGTTGTTTGGGCTCTTAGTAGTAGCCGTGTTTGTTGTTTACCTATTGGCTCAGCATCTTGCCAGAGGGCTATCTAAACACAAGAGGTTTTGTGCAATTGGAATGACAATAGAGATGTTTAAGTGGACTGATCGAGCGAGTGACGATCTCTGAGCTCTCAGCTGGAGTTTCTTTGTATGGGCCGAAGTGCTTCATTTGCCTTCGAATAGCACTTTGACATAAGATAGCATGCAATTATTCAGAGCCAAGGGCTTAGTTGAAAGGCTACATTAACTTCCATGAAGTTTTTATTATTTCCCTTAACTCAACAAGAACGGGGATGAGACATTTGAGAAGAAATAGCATCTAGACGAAAGAACGCAGGCATGTAGGTTTGGATAACGCATCATTTTATTGTGGCCATGTTGACATATTGTATGGGAAGGTTATTCATTTTGTATTAATGACAATTGTCATGAGCTCCAAAAATAACTAGGTAAACAGTACACTTAGGCTAAAGTATTTTTTCCGAAATTAGTCATGGACAGTGACTTGAAGATAAAAATAAAATAACCTAATTCTGTTAGATTTAAAGGTTATTATGATGGAGGAGATTTTTTATTAATTAGATGTGTGTATATATACATGTTATTCAATGTATTGTTTATTAAATGTACTATTTTAGATAGGTCAATTATTTCAGATAGCTGCAGGTGTGTATTGTGAATATAGTGTTTCATAAATTAATTTAGTAAATAAGATCATAAGAATAAGTTTTTTTCATTTATTACTTAAACTGAGAAACAGAGATCTAGGCATGCGACGATTGAAGTTTCAATGCTTTGAGGTGTCGAGGTTTAAAAATATATATTTTTTGGACTAAAATTCTAAAAAGAATATATAGATAAGTGGCTTCGATTTGAAATCGCACACCTTCAAACGGCAATATACCAGGGTATACCTTCAAACGGTCCCATCCCTACAGAGATCACAATTGGACCGCTGGTCCTGTAATCTAGATTTATTTTTAGCCTCCTTAAAAGAAGACTCCATTTAAGTGTTTCCTTAAATAAAGTTTGTCACCTTGACCGATTGATGTTTTTGGTCAATATGTGGTTTGCTGCACCTTGTCTGTATAAATGCAACAGTATTTTTCCATCTGTTGAAGAAAGTATCCTTAGAGATTTTGTCACAAAAAATAAACATTTTCAGATGTCGTTTTATGGAGTCTTTGCAACATGTATATCTATTTATGTCATAGTTTCGAGAGCAGTGCGGCCAAAATGGAAACAGACGACTTCTGTGATCCAGCCTTTGGTTAATAGTCAGTAAATTATAAATCACTGGGGTGGAACTCTATCAGTGCACTATTCTGCCAAGCAGAATGTTGACACAAAAGGCATTATACCCCTAAAACAGGAGGATTTGTCCCAGAGTCCTCAAACTTCTTATAGGTTTAAACTGGTTTTTAAGTGCAGTACAGTAACTCAAGCATCAAGGTTCCCATCTTTAAAAAACCTTCAGAGATGTTGAAGGAATGCCTGTTCAACCACATGCTCTAACTTTGTGAAAACGACGTAATGCATGTGAGCCAGACTTTTTCCTTGTACGACTTTATACAACTTCTGTGTTTAATGTAGCATGCTTTTATATATTATATTATGAGTTGCACATTTCTCTTCGCTATATTTCGCTATATTTCTATATGACTGAGGTGTCAAAACTTTTATTACTAAATGCTGAATGTTGTCTGGATGGAAAATCCTGGCTTGTCTTGTTTAATAAACATAACGTGGGGCGACTCTATAGCCTGTTAGGAGTTTTTAACACTTTGATGAATCGCTGTCTCTATTAGTTCTCTTTGTAGGTTTTCTGTTAGAGCTGGATGTTTAGGTCTCGGACGTAAGATCGGTCAGTGATCTGTGTATTTTCACTTGTCTTTAGTGATGGTGTGCTATAAACTCTTCTCGTGCCTGAGTTTGTGTTGAAGAAAGTGGCGAGAGAGTTATTGCCATTCAGTTTCATTATCAAGGTTAAGAAAAATTATTGTGATGTTCAGTTCAATTCAGTTTTCAAACTCCAAAAAGGAAACATATTTCAAAAATTATATTTTTTTCAGATTCTTTGCATGTTATGCCTTTTGGCAAAATCCGCTATTTATTTTGTCTCTATTTTGCATCTTAATTCTAATGATTGGTGACAGCACATTGCCTATGGAATAGATTTAGATAAGTCCTACCCACCTTTCCGCCTCCAGTCTAAAAAACGCTGATGGTAATATATATCACAGGCCAAAAGGTCTGCAATGAATATAATAGGAAATGAGCTGCCAAGATTATCAGACACATCTGACGTCTGCCAGCTCTTATCAAATAATATCTTTCCCCTTGCCCGCCCGACATTATGTGCCAGGATATGCTACGCACATTTTAGAAAGCATGATGAAACATGGCTTTTTAATTTTTGCTGTAAGTGTGTCGTAAAGTGAAGCTCTAAATCCTGTTTAGGTTGTATTAAAAGTCGAGTAACCCTCAATGCATAAACACTGCAAAATTTCTCGCCGCCCACAGTCGGGCCTTTGTACCTGCCACGCTCCCTGTGAGCTCATAAATACCTCGACTTTACAACCTTTTTCACTCCGAGATTGATATTTGCTTTAAAAATGAAAATATATGTGCAAAGTATCCGTCATCTGGGATGTTTCTCCCTTTTCATTCGCACAGCGCCGGTCTTGACAGCTTCAGGTTTCTATCTCTGAGGAGAGCTTTGTACATTCATAATTCGGTCTCGCTGTCAGTCTTGGAACATTTCTTATGCCAAAATAATGTGCCCCAGTCGTCCATATCTGGCTCTGAAATTGCAGTCACACATTGAGTGATAGAAGTGGGTGTTACTAGGCTTGTCGTGTTTTGAAAAACATCTATCAAGGCGGCGTTTATGATACTGCGTTAAAAACGCATAGCTCTTACCGAAGCAAGAGTTTCTGACAAAATCTGAGACGTTTTCGCTAGTGTAGTGTAAAAGCAGATTTTTTTCTAAAACGCATGTGAAATGGCCGTATAAACAAGGAACTTTTTTTGTACGACAACGGACTAATTTAAACCCACCTAAGTGTTGAAAATGCTGTCAGATCAGACACCCATGTGCGAATAGCGGATTAAGCCCTTTGAACAGAATTCAATTTTTTACAGTAACAAGTTTTGGATCAATTCGTTTGTGTTTTTCAGGTTGCCAGTCTTGAGCTCCTTGGCACCTAACTGGTCTTTACCTGCAATCCTGTCAGGTTTTTTTTGACATATTGTCATAGACGGCTAAGCCCTGGCAGCATTTTTGATGTTTACTCAAGCTGTTCTAATAAAAAGAGAAAAGCGTGAAGGAATTACATTTTGACACTTACGTCCTTCCAAGATTTTCACTCTTACCTCACCTTGACATCAGGATATTAAATATTTCTCAGAATTGCAGTCAAGTTGATGTTTTGAGACACAACTGCAGGCAAAACTGTTCTTATTCTTTAGCAAATGAATGTTGACATTGCAGCTTTGTGGAAGTTCCTTGTCAAGGTGGGTCTTTATATACCCCAGTGATGAGTCAAATATTTGTCTAAATATTTCGAATTAAGTGACGAGACACTTCGCACGAGACAAGACACCAGACTGGGTTCACGAGAGGAGATTTTTTGACTTTTTTAAAGAAATCCTCATTAATGATATATAGGGGAAAATGTATTTTGTTCATCTTAACACAAAATGCAAAAAATGTATGCATTATAAAATCAAGTTGTACTTTATGAAACACATTTAACTTCTATTTGAATGAATTATGTAATGCAGTGATAAACAATATGTAAACACTGCAAAATGTTTTGTCACAAACTTAAATGACAGGCAGTTATTGCAAAAAACGTATCCTTTGTTTTTTTAACAAGCAAAGCTTTTAGTATAGAGCTGGTGTTAGCAGAGGTTGTGATCATCATATCACATTGTCAATCCTCCTTCCTCCACAGACTGAACCCTCACAGTCTTCAGAGAAATGGGATGGAAAATCATGTTGTCTGTGGTCGGGCCGGTCACTGTTGCTCACAGCCATACCTTGTGCACTTATTCGCGTGTTCTGTACAGTTATGAAAACAGGTTGCACCAAAACAAAATGTGCACTCCCACAAATGCTCCCAAATATATTTTGAGGTGGCAGGGGTTAAATTTAGGGAGCATATGTGATTAAATGGTCACTAGCAAATCTGACACAACGGACCTTGCGAGATCACGTGCCACCCCTGGCCATTACAATGAATGGGGAGGAATGCAATGCTCAATATGGCCACTCGAAAAAAGTGATTTTTGCGCAATTTAGCACACCAAAGTTATGGTATGTTTTATGTCAGGTTTTATTATTGATCTGAAATATATTATTTTCTTTTCTTGCTACGATGTAAATATCATGGTACGATTATAGACGGTATGCACATGACGTCACTTTCCCACATGAACGCGCCAAAACACCTTCCTTTGAGTGGCAAAACACTCAGCAAAATGGCTGCTTACAATATCAGGAAACGCAATTACGCGCAACATATCACTGTCCAAAGTCATAAGGATCACCGTAGAGTCCAACTGCTTTTAATTTCCGCAAATAATTGCATGTTTTTAGTCCGCGTTTCTCCTATTGAAAGCAGCTTTTTTGCTGCGTGTTTTACCACTCAAGGGAACTTGTCCTGGCAGTCAACAGGGCTTGTCCCACGGTGTTCACACATGGGAAAGTAATGTCAATGGATACCCTATATATATGTAAATTTGTAAAATATTACATGCATATGATATAGTCTAGAAGATAAATAATAAGAGTTTTAGATTCTCTGTCAGAAAAGAATCTGTCGATGTATTTTTATTCTCTAAGTTTAATAATTCAAAAATGCTTTGATGAGCATATAGATTGGCTGATATGAAAAATAAAGCCGATCCTTGACTCAAAATCCTTAAATGATTTGAACCGTGAGTTTAGTGACCCATTGAACTTCAACTGCTTGGTTTGAGACTTAATGTAATAATTCCTCCAAATACGTTTTGTCTTTGTTGTTTGTTAATTATTTTAAGTAGCTTTAGAAGCCTAAATCCGGTTGTGTTCTGTGGGGAACAAGTACTCAAGACTTTAGTCCTTAGCTTTGTTGAAGTGATTTGGTTTAACAAGCTGATTTCAGCCAGAATAAAGCTCAATGTTTCATTGCTTCTGGAATTAGAAAGCAATGTCAAGAAATAGCATGCATGTTGAATTGTAAGTTAAAAGTTAAGTGAAGTAGTTTGTGATGTTGTTGGTTTTTTGAGAGAGAGTTAAACACATCGCTTTAGTGGTTCAGAAAGTAAAGTGTGTTCGAAACTGCTAGAAGATTAGAATACCTGCAGTGAGGCATCTTGCATTTAACAGACCATTACCCACGAGCCCTAGGTGAGCAAAGAACTTTTAATCTGTTTGTTTAGGTTGACCCTTCTGAACAGAAAGTAGCTCAAAATTTAACAAAAGCCAGTGTTTGCTTTGATACTTAACAACTACGTAGAAACTGGGCCGACATTGGCTTAAAAACAACAAGAAACAGTGCACTATTTACTAGTGTGCTTATTTACTTTGTCATTTCCTGTTCTAAAGCATTGGTTGTTTTCTCAGTTCTGTCTTTTTTCTATATCTGGTTTGTTATCCTCCCATTCCGTCTTCCTCATTTATGCAGACAAGCTCCGTTACTCTGGAGGTGGCACAATCAAAATGACTTCCCTCGACCACACCGACCGTGGAATCCTGAAATGAAAAGCTTCATTTCACTAATGCTTTGTGATTGGTGGCCAAACAGGTCACAGATGCTTTTGAGACCGCTGCCCAGCTACAGTATGTGCAAACAGAGCAAGTCTTAAACTTCAACTGATCTCATAGACGGGCCAAGCAGCGCTGATATGAACCCGTCTACCAAAATCATCTACAAACATGATGACTCCGCAGAAAAAATGACCTATTGTGTTGTTGTTTCTTTAACAATAAGAAGCACTGACCATAGTTCCTCAAAAACTGCAGTACAGTGTAGCTCACATACCTTCATGTCCATGAAAAACAGCACGGCTCATCTGGTTATGTTGTGTGTTTGCCTGTGGCGGAGAGGAATCTCATCAAGGTTGGAAATGTTATTCAGCAGGAATGCCTTCTACAGTCCCTGTGGAATCTTTCCTGGGTAAATCGAAATCTGAAGTAAGTAGTGTTGAGGGGAAAATTAAGTTTACCTGTTTGAACTGGTTCTTTCAGTTTCCAGGTTAACAGTTATTTCATTTCCCCTCAGGTATTTTAAGGCCCCATTGTTCTGTGAAATGGGACTCTGCAGGGTAGACGGATTTAATTTTAAGCAAATGAAAACAAGCCTGCGAGGGATGGATGGATTTTAGAAAGGCATATTTTCAGTTTTTTGCCGTGAACCCTTAGCCATGTATCCCTTACATTCCCATTCATGTTCAATTAAACATGGGATCTATTTTAGCTCGAGTAAACTCTGTTGCATTGACTTCAATGGGCTGCAGATGCACAGATTTTTTTACTGTATGGTAATAGAGGTGTGCAATCATTCATAATTCATCTTAACTGTCCATGAAAATCGTGAAACTATTATGGTGCGGCATTCTATTTTGCCAAAATAATTTGCCCTACTATAAACAAATAATATGATGCCCTAGTATAAAGGAATAATAAGACCTCATAGCAAAATGAAACGTAAACAGGAGCATGTGTTAATTGTGTAAATGTAACTAGAAAATGAGCATTATGCTTTGGAGATTCTTGAATTGATGCAAGAAGAACTAACAATTTTTTTAAGTGTGCATGGATATTTGCTATAATCTCAATGTGGCTAAAACTGTCTAACTAATTCGTGTGGATATATAGATGTCACAACTAAAACTTTTGAACGAAAGAATGCAAAGTGAGAGAGAGCCGGCAGGAGTTTGAGTTGAGCTTTAGATATACAGCCACACTTGGTGATTTACTTGAATGAAAGGTAGGTTTGGGTATCGTTCACTTTTTAGCCAGTACTGGGATAAATATGGTACCTGGAATTCGGAGCCCGTACCAAAAGTTACCTTTTTTTGGTACTATACTCTCTGTGTAATAAAAAAATTTGAACATTCTCAATTCAAAAAAATTTGTTGAAATTTTACACAAAAGAAATAGACTATAGAAATAACTACAGCATTATTATTACTAGCAGCTTATTCTATTTCCTCATCACACACATAATCATTTATTTATGCAGTGTGATCATTTACCTAAACCATAAGGCATCCACCATTAACAGACCATTAGATTATATAGAAAAAAAACCTAGAAAAGTCTACAAAAATATTTTTAACAGCATCATTACTGAAAATAACAGATTGATTTGTAAAATACATTTTTAACAGAGATACTGAAAGAATTACATATATATATATATATATATATATATATATATATATATATATATATATATATAATGCTGATCATATAATAATACGTAATGTATATGTGCATCAGTCTTCTGCTGCGCTGTTCACAGCTTCAAACTGCACCGTGATGGCCCCACTCACCTCTTTCTTTATCAACTGCTCTAATCTGTCAGTAATAAATTTGTTTCAGGACTTCATGAGATGATTTTATTCATTGGTGGACAGAAAACACCTTAAAAAAACTTTAATGTTCAGCGCAGTGTTATGTGTAAGCATGGCGGCTGTGTCTGAGCGGTTTCCTTAATGCAATTGTATGCTTAATTTTCTAAACAAGAACAAGTGAAAAATTATATAAATATGATAAACATATGTAGAGTTGAGTGTTTATTTTCATTTTTTACGTTGATAAGGACAGCCTTCTTCATTAGCGGTTTTATTTTCGCTTTGCGTGAAGTAAAATTCTCTCACTCTCTCTCTTTCTCTTTTGTACCTGCTCTCGAGCAGCACCCGATGTGTTCTCAGATACCGAAATTTGGCACAGATTGATTTAATGTGAATAGATAATCGGTAGAACCAACGTAATTCGGTAAGTTCCCTTTAAAAGTACCGAGTCCGTTACCCAACCCTAATGAAAAGGCAGATGAGTCAACAAAACAGCGGAAAGGTCAGTGAAGAGGTCTCAAAACTGAAAAGGCCTGCAATGGTAGTGCAAATAAAACTGATGCCCAGAAATGTGAACGTTGCTGATATTTGTGCTGTTATTGTGAATTACATTTAGGGTTTGCGTTAAACATTATAAGCTTCACATTAGTATCTGAAATTCTTTCTAAAGATTCTTTTCTTTCTTTTGAAGTTAGATTAATAATTTCCACCAAACCCAACGATTTCACAAACGGGCATGCCAACTTGGGTTACTTTGCACAATCATTTCACGTTCTATAGTGCTGAAGGCATTTATTGAAATTGGGCAGAGAAACAAAGGTTTGTTTGTGCGTGCTGCTGTGTTGTGTATAATTGTGTAAAACTTCAGTAAAACCAGTGGCCTGGCATCGGCTTCACTGTACAGGGTGAACGGGCCTATTACCGACATTATGAGTTATTATTTCTGACATGCACTGCTGGACTGCTGATTTCAAATGGGATGAACGTTTAGTTTGATTCATTACTGCTGTGAACCTCTAAACGCTGAGCCTGGTAAGTCCATTGTTATTGCTTGACTTCAACTAGCCAGTGGGAAAAAACTGGGTGACGTTTTTATAATTTAATTTCAGGTTTGCATTTTCTTTGTTAACAGATTGTTTTTGACATGAATTTATTTAGCTATAAAAGTTTTTATATTAATACTATATTTTGAGTATGCATTACGTAACATAAAACGATTAGTTTGAATATTAATTCTCTTCCTCTTATTGACCGAAAATAGTTGTCGGCAGACACCGCACCTCTCAGGTTCGTAGAGGAAGGAAAATATTTTGCTGTGTTTTGATCCAGTAGTGTATATTACACTTGAGGCAGGTCACTGAATCTTTCACCAGGATTATAACATTAATCCATTCTCAAAAGGCAATAAAGTACCCTATCAATTTTTAGTGCTGTCAACACTCTGCGTCTGACTCTATTATTGTATTCCTCTTAAAAACGCATGAACCAAGAATAGGCTTGTAGTTTCTCTTTCTTTTTGCTTTCTCTTTTTAAGGTGGAAGTCGCACAGCTCACACTGTTGTACGGCTTAAGGGTGGTCTTGGACAGACCCCAAGATTGGCTGCGTGCTTGGTAATATGAAAGCAATTAGCAGCGGTTTCATGGAGTGCTGAGATATGTCCAATAACAAAATGACTGAGTCAATAGTGCTCAGCTTGAAGATGAGTTTTACGGTCATAGGTGTTTAAGTAAACACCCTATTTGTACCCCACATGACAGATTACTCTTTTTTTTTTTTTCATTCTTTAAGTGTATTTGCCAGGTGATCTCGGTTTATTTAGGAAAATTTACAGAATGGCCTAAATAAAATATTAGCAAATATTGTTACAAAAAACAATTCTGAAAAACTTTGTATCGTTGAACAAAAATGGCCGGAAACACGCCTACAAACATCACTCGCTTCTGCCGGCTCTTTGGGAATTACCCATTTAAATTGGGTATCTATGTGAAGCTTACTCTCCACAACATCATTACAGTGGTAAGCCAATAGAGAGCGTTAAAATAATCTGCCACAGCACCCCTGATAGAAAAGTTTAAAGAAATATTTCTCAATATTTATATTTTTGCACCCTCAGATTACAAATGTTTAAATAGTTCACATATTTTCCTATCCTAACAAACCATACCACGATAGAAAGCTTATTTATTCATCTTTTAAATCTAAATAAAAAGAAAGACCATTGTGACTGGTCCAGGGTCACAAATATTTGCACATTTTCTTGCATATGTATGCACTCACTCAGTTTTGCAGTCATTTTTCACCACAAAAGCTGAAAAACATTCCATAAAAATGCATCCCTCATTTTTTACTCAAAGAGAGGCAACACACTTTTTGGTCTACCAGCACCTCATCCGGCCTGAACAAAACTCCTGTGGAAAATATTCCCAGTTGTGATGTCACAAGGGCTTTAGACGGGCCACTGCTGCCCCACAATTACCCCTTCCAATTGATAGTCCATTTTCCATAGACGTGGCCAAGGAGGTTCTGTAAGCTGTAAGAGTGTGTGGCCCTCAGCCAGAGGTTGTCAGCTCAACTCTAACATCTGTATTTGGAGGTGTGTCGCTCATTTTTAAATACAGGCCTAAAATACTGTATCATCAGTGATACATTATGATGCCGGCATCGCGCTGCATTTCTCAGTGTTGTTTCTCAGTTTAGATTTACACCTATTTTGAAGTCTTTCCCAAAACTAACAGGAGGTAGGAACACAGAAAGAGAGACTAAGATAACAAGACTGAAATGTGGCGAGCCAAACTTGAGAAGAGATATTTCTCGGAAGGTAAAGCCATTTTCACCTCTTCTTGAAGAAGCCGGGCCAAAAATAATGTATATGAAGCATTTTTCACAGCTCTTTCCAGACTTGATTATTCACCTTGGAGAAAGCGAAGAAAAACTTTGAACCGTCCGCTATCAGTTGCGAATGTTTAAAAAAACATTTTTTTTTTAATAACCAAACTATTTGTTTAGCTTAAAGCTTTGAAGTTATAAGCAAAGCACAAGCACAACTAGAACATGACAAATGTGCAGTTTTATCAGCATTCGGATAAATTGTTTCTACCTTTAATCTCCAAAAGAGCAATATATGATGAACTACAGATGTAGACATGAATAACAAACTTTCAGCGAAACCAAAGAAACTGTTGTTTGTTCTGCGATAGCAATAATCTTGATGGATCTCTACATGTTGCAAGAGTGGCCGGAAACGAGTGGCTATTGTACAGAATGACACTTAAAAAGATGCTCTGTTCTTATTGGCTGGTTAGAGTGCATCTGTGAATCGCTTGCTTATTATTTTTTGTTTTTGTCTGGGTCAAAAAGCTTTTAAACTTCTGCGTCGTAGTTTCTGAACAGGAAATGAGCCACTTTAGTTTGTGTTTAAAGGCTTTTCTTCTATCAAAGTGGAGATTACTGAAATGTTTTAAAATGTTTTCCTGCAGTCAACGGTTGGCAGGATTTTCGTATTTCACACCAGCGTTCCCCTTTTCTCAAAATAATGTCATAGCCAGATGTCACTACCAGTCACTTCAACTCCTGGTGCATAGTACTGTTTCTGTCTAAAGTAATACTACTGAAGTATCTGACATTTTTATTATTCAAACATTGTGAAGTAAAAGCAAAAAAGTGACATGAAGTCAAAGCTTTCCAAAGTAAAAACACATAAGTATTAAAATCGTTAAAATTATAGTTCACCCCAATTTTAATTCGTCATCATTTACTCACCCTCATATTCTTCGAAACCTGCAAATGTCTTTGTTCTGCTAAACACAAAGATATTTGGAAGAATGTCAGTAGCCAAACAGATCTCGTCCCTCGCTGACTCCCATAGTATTTATTCTCCACACTATGGCAGTAAATGGGGGATTTGATTTGTTTGGCTACTGATATTCTACCAGATATCTTTCCTTGTGTTTAGCAAACAAAAATGTATATACAAGTTTGGAACAACCTGTGGGTGAGTAAATGATGACAGAAGTTTAATTTTGGGTGAACCATCCCTACTTCCCACCTCTGGTCCAGTTGAAACGATACGCTGCTTTAAAGGGACAGTATGTAAGACTCATTTTGAATATGTAGTAAATAAATAATTAGGGAATCACATTAATAAATGACAACATCTATTATCAATAAATCTTAACTAATTTCATAGAGAGACAATGGAGCTTTAAGGATTTATTTGATATAATTCTGCCACATTCTATATAATCTCTTAATGAAGTTAACATAAAAAGAAGTTGCAATTGCCTTTTCGTAAACGCTGTAACATAAACACGTATACACATCGCTGATTAGTTGATGATGTAAACTATCTGCATTAAACAAGCGCTTCACAGATGTGTAAGCCATTGCGCTACACTTCTTCCTATTTTTAGAGCCGCCGGAGTCCAGAAAAAGCAGCAGTGAGGCCACGCTTCATTAGAGAAGGTTCAACTGCATGTTTCCGCTCACTTCGAATTTTGCTCCACACCTCACAGTACAAGTATTTGAAATGAAGCCACATGCTCCTGGTACCAGATTGACATATTAAAACGAATGCTACGCTTAAAGCACCTCTTCGAAGCTCTAACCGTGGGATTCAGTTTTTCCACTACAGCAGTGTTTTAACTTTTAAGAAAAGCAACAGGGAAATTCGCAGAACATTGAAGGCAGCTGCGTTTTTAGGCAAACTTTGCGGAAGGGGTAAAAAAGGGCACAAAGGACTGGAGGGGGTGTTTCTGAGGAAACTAGAGGAAAAGAATGAGGTGACCAGGAACAACCAGAGGAGAGAGAGAGGAGGGGGTGAAGGTATTTGTAAATGGCCTGGCATTAGAATGGAAATAGAAAGTATAAATTGCAATAAGGGTTTCTGAACAGACAGGAAGTTATGAAAGTAGCAAGATATAAAGGGGTTGCACGGGGAATGAAATGTTTGATTTATAAAAGCAAACGAGAAAGCAAAGAACGATGTGGCTGCACTGCCCACTCTCAACCAGTGGCAGTCCTTCAAAAGGGACACCCTCATTTTTTTGCTGCCATGTGAATATGGATGGCCCAGCCTTTGCTTAGTTGGCATCACAACAGGTTGGGCTAAAGGGGAGACACAAAGCGTTGGGAAGTCTGTAGACAGATGAGAGGAGGTTTTATGGCTATGCATCAAAGGGCTCGGTCCCCCTGCATTCACTGTGTTGGTGGGACATGGGGCCAAAGACCCCCAGAGACAGTGGGGTGTCTGAGACCTCAAAGGAAAAACTGTTGCTCTTACTGACACCTGTCTGTTTTTTGACATAGCCTAACCATCATAAATGGTTGATTTACATGTCTTTTTCAAGCTTGTAAGTTCTCTGCGGGATGGATTCTTGCTTTCTACATTGTGGAAGCGCCATCTGTGTTTCTGCTTTGGACTCCTAAGTGTTGTTTTTAGCAGATGGTGAGATTCTTTCCCTCCTTTGGTTTCTCTTTTTGCCAGCCGGTAAATTAAGAGAAATCACTCATTAGATTCTTAGTCCATAGATCATGCAGAAACGGATTAGATTTTTTTGTCTGAATTCTGGTCAAACTTAAACATCAACTGAAACGTTATTGGGTGAACTTGCTCTTTAACATTAACATTTGAAAATCTTTCTGTTGGAATATCACAAGAGATGTCATAGAGGAATGGACACATAATACACTGGGAAATTGGAACTGTGATAGGACCACTTGTCAGCCTTCGTCTGTTGACTAGTGGTAAGACCCCGTCCCTGCAGAAGTGAAACAGATAGGGAGCTCTGCACTCATGCTTGTCCACTTGACACACACACAGTCCCCATCAGGCCATACACATGCCCACGTAATCTCAAATTCATCTGTAGAAGATAGAAACAGCCGTTCCAAAATAGATATTGAGTTCTGTTAGCTATTTGCAAAGGCACAAGGATAGATTTGATGAATTATACTGTACATATATGTACATGTACATGTATATACTAGTTATATACAAAATGTACATTATTTAGTAGTAGCAGTGAGTTTGCTTTCAGTTTCATTGTAGTTCTTATTAGATCTTATTTTTATATTTTCAGTTTTCATGATGCATAGTTTTTGTCATTTTGTTTTTATTATTTCTAAATATTGTTAAACATTTATTCATTTAAATATTCATTAACTTTGTTTTAGATGTATTTAGAGGCTTAGCAATATATCGAAGGATCATGCGTCGTAATACAAAAAGATTAAGATATGTATCGTTGAGCTATTGCACTATATTTCTAAATGAAATATATTGCTTATATTAAAATTCTGCTTTATTTTTCAATGAGAGTTATTTTCAGTTTATATAAAAATGGTTGAATTACACCTTAAATGTTTTGAAAATTCTTTAACAAAATAACAAATGTTGCTAAAAATGGTTCATGTTTTGGGAGAAATTCTGTCAATTTTATAGATTTTTACAAATATCGTAATGCAGTCGCAAATCTAAATGCAGTATTGTGTATCGTTTTGAATAGTGAGCAGAGCAGACCGTTACATCCCAATTTGTTGTTATTATTATTATTATATTAATAATTTTTTACATATAATTTTTTTGTTGCTATATCAATTGAAAAAAAAATTCAGTTCTAGTTTCAGTTTAGTTTATGATTTTTAAAACTAATATAGCTTGGGTAGAAATAACACAGTAAGTGAATATGAGAGAAAGAGATAGAGAGAGAGAGAGAGAGAGAGAGAGAGTGAAAGAGAGAGAGTGAAAGTGTGTAAGACACATCATCATTAATCACAGTCCTGACATGTTGACTATGTCATCAGAACGCAGGTAACACTCGACTAAGAAAACAGAATAGGGGAAGACTAACCAGATCCCAGCAAACACAACCCAGACACAGACGTCTGCAATGCAGTCTGTGTGTGTGTGTGTGTGTGTGTTTGTGTATGTCTGTATGTGTGGACCCACTTATGTACCTGTGTGTGTGGCCACGTGCACGTGTCTTTGTGTGTGCTTCAATGATAGACAACAGGGTCTTCTTGTCATGTATCTGTCATCACCACTCTAACACAACATGTTTTATTTGGAAAAACAGAAGCCACAAAATTACTACTTATTTTTTTCCCTTCCTTCGTTTTAACTGCGTGTGTGTGTACAACTGCATCTGTACACTGGTCATCATTGCTAGCCTTTTTCCATTATTGAGTAATTATACAGGAAATCTAAATAATTCTGTATGTTCT
Source organism: Triplophysa dalaica (assembly GCF_015846415.1). Lineage (NCBI taxonomy): Eukaryota > Metazoa > Chordata > Actinopteri > Cypriniformes > Nemacheilidae > Triplophysa > Triplophysa dalaica. Next base: position 17,805,829 of record NC_079547.1, read on the forward strand.
TACTCTACGACCAATAACATAAGGATGTACTGAAAAGAAATTTCTTGGCCAAAACAAAATCGAATATAACAAAACCCTTGGCCAAAGTCTGAATACAGAATAGATTTTCTTCTATTCATTCTGACAATTGTTTTACTATTGCATAGATTGAAGTGTCAAAATGTGCTTTTCAATATTTTAAAATGCTTCCATGTCGACATGTTTGCTGCTTTTATAAAGTGTGCTTGCATTCATGCTGGTCGATACTTGATTGCATCATCAAAAACATTATTGCTCGTAAAATTTATTCAGTCATTTCTCTTAGTCGGCCGAACATCAAAATTGTATATGCTGAACATTTGGTGCATCCCTAACATGTAATAAAATGCATTTTCTAGACACTCACAATTTTCCACATTGATATAGAACGTGTGGTGACCGTTTTTTTATTTAAAAGCTTTAATTTTAAACGTATAATTTAGAGCATTGTTTTATTTTGCTTTCTTTAAATTACACTTTTCCGCATTGTAACCAACACTGGCCACTAAATATCCACAGTCTTTGAAAAACTCATATTGGTTCACCAGTCTTTTACATAATCGTACTACTTATTCATTAAATGATATTGCTAAACTTTATTAATATGTTGATCACATTCATTGTACATCTACATCATACTTTTTTCTTTAGTTTAATGGTGTGACTACAGTGCTACTTAAAAGTGCATTTATATCTCGAGCAGACATCAGCCCTGTCGTCGAGTGCTGAATCCTGGTAATGTGCCACACGGAGTCACGTGCACGATTTATAATGATATTATGCGTGAACCTGGATTAGGAGGATTAGAAAGAGCCCAACTCATTGTTGGTTTGAGGCTTGTTCTGTTTAAATGACTTTTCCATTGCCACAGGTACCTAAGCCAAGAATATCCTTTGTTTATGCTTCTTGGGAGGCTGAGTTGTAGGATTAAGGTGGCTGGCATTTGCCTGATGAAAACGAATTTCTTATGTAAACCATGAACCCAGAAGACCGAACAATCTTTTGCTTAAATCACATATACACGCCAAGCTGCGTATGTGGTAAAACACTACAGACTATGCACTGCTATCCAAACCCTTCGTTATCAGGTTGGGTTTTTTGAGATTTTATGGTTGAAAAGCCAAGATTTTCTTCACCGTGCGCAGTAATATTGATATATTGTTGCTCCACCTGCATTAAATCTGAGTTAAATGTATCTTGTGTCTGTGTAATATGGTCTTTTCATTCAGCCCCAGTCCACAGTAAATCACACCTGACGTGTGTCGTTCGGGTTCACCCGGTCGAAGCCCGTGCCCACGCGTTCCACGGGTCGACCTTTAGCTTGCGTTGTAAATTCAGCTCGCCCCTTCAGGAACAAAGCTCTGTGAGGCCTGGAGACATTTAGCTTGGCCGGGAAAACCGGCGTGCTGAGCATTTCAGAAGAGAGCCTGTGTTGAAACAGAGAGGCTAAACGCAACTGTAGACAAGGCCAAGGTGCTTGAGACAGAGGTGAGAAAAAGTGCATGATGCATGACTGGGAAACATAAATATATGTTTGACACTAATATCTTCGTTTCTTTTGTGTGTTGTATTCAGTTTTTATTTATTGGCCATAACAGAAAAAAGACACTGCTAATGGTTTATGATTGTATAGGCTTGGCTGGTCAAATGTTTTAAAATGTCTAATGGATCTAAATATATCACAGCTCTTCAATTGGCCAATCTATGTATGGTTCAGATCTAATAATGTCAACCTATTTGTGTGGAGTAAACTGGGGGTAGCCGTTTATAGCTTGCTGTTCAGGAAAATATTGTATTTATAATATATATATAATATAAGTTTAAATGGAAAGAAAGTGAACATGTGTTGTGCTTGTGTTGACAAATTTACCTTTAATCTGTGCTATGGTGACAAAAATTCAGAAAAAATCGATCTTATGCTATTTTATAGTATAAATATTAATACAAATATGAATAATATGAAATCATAAATTATTAACAGCAGCTTTTGCTATGTCACACCATAGGACTAATGTATGGTATACAGTATTTGTCAACTAAACATATATGCAATGAAACTCAAAATATAATGAGGGTCTGAATATATTGATATTAATAAAATTTTAATATATGGGTTAGAATTCAAAATATATATAAAAAAATACCCCTATATCGAAAAATATTTAGAAAAGTCTGAATACACCGTAAGTCTTAATACACCATAAAAAACTGCAATATTCTGGTGGCTGGAGCGCCAGAAAAAACATAAAAGATCATTGATTGTAAAGTAAATTACATGTTTTCATGTTATTTTACACACATTTTGCCGTTTATTTCTGTAATTTAATATTTTTACAAGCTTTAAAAAAATATGTTAAATAAAACTATATTGAATGAAACGTAATGAGTCATGTAATGTATAGAATGAAATTCACAATAGGATCAGAGTCTGAATATATAGGGAGGAAATCCGAATATATGGAAGGAAATCTAAAACAATATTCAAAAGAAAAGTTTCAGAAGATTGAATGAAATCTGTCATCAGCCTTGGCCGTGTTTTTTATGTGTATATAAATATATATTATACAGATGTAAAGATTAAAGATGGTGGGTTGGGTTGGATATATATCCATATCAGCCCTTATTTTTCATGTCCCAGCTAAAGTCTTGGGCCTCCTTGAAAAATATTTTGCTTTCCTGAAAATAATCGGCTTCGGGTAGTCAGATGAAAAGGTTACAGTCAGTAAGTATTGTCTGGAGTATAACAAATTCAGGGAGCATTTCTTTTTGTGCTGCATTGGTTTTCTGCATAGCACTTACCCAAACCCCTCAAGGGACAGACCAAACCGACTATTGTCTCCCGGTGCCTTCGGGATCCACTGATTTGAAACAAATGGACCACATGAATGAACCTTCTTGTTAAGTGTATGGGTGTGAAATGAGAAAAAACAACATGGGAGTTGGTGGAGAATGTTTAGAGGGTGTCAGAATGTTATTTATATACTATATGGACGTGTGAACCCACAGTTCTTTTACATTGTGATACAGCTTGTGAGAGTTAATCATCTGTAAATGCTCTCACTCCTCCTCCTGGGCTGCATTGTTTTCGAACTGCCCGGCTGTGTGGCACCCTCCCTGGGCCTGCCTTGTTCCTTGCCCCCCTTCCTGTGGATGTCAGCCTTGAAGCTCAAAGCAAGACAAAAAACCTTCGGTTAGCTGCCTAGTAGGCAGGATGGAGGAGGTTCCAGCTGTCTGTCAAAAGCGAGTATGATGAATGCAGGTGGTGGTGATTCATAGATCTCTGAAGTTTGAATAGAGATTCTTATCACTGGCGCTTATGTGTGATCTTCTCATGGCTAGTTATTTAAAGGATTTAGCAGAGGGTTTGCTCTTTCTTTCTCCTATATGTGCTTAAAGGGACAGTTTACCCAAAAATGAAAATGTGTTTATCATTTACTCACCCTTATGTCATTCCAAACCTGTATAACTTTCTTATGTCTGTAGAACACAAAGCATATTTTGAAGAACATTGGTAAGCAAACAACACCGGCCCCCATTGACTTCCATTGGATACTATGGAAACGACTTTTTTTTGTAGAACCCTTAAACTCTTCAAAACATTTCAAGGCTTGTCAACACCAGGACGATAATCGCGACTAACAAAGGGAGCCAATGTGAGTGTGCACACCGACGTGCAAAATGGCAGGTGTAAAAGCGTATATATTTTTTTTTAAAGGCTAAGGCTTGTTTTTTTGTTTGATGTGCCGTGTTTAAAACTGACCTACCAATGAGATTGGCGCTTTTGTTCTCGTTCCTGGAGCTGCTGAAGTAACAGTAAAACACAACTTAGTGGCGCTCAAGCCCAAAACGTTCTCGCCGAGCTCAGATTGACGAAGAGGAAGCGAGATGAGATCTTCTGTGTGACAAGCGAGTGTCAGAAGTATAAACTAGCGCAGCGCCACCTTGTGTACCGAGGTATTTCTGTTTCTCATTGAGCGTCATCTATGTCAGTGAGTGAATTTGCACGCTCACTCGGCTCATTGCCAGTAAAAACCATTTGGGTATGAATGTCAAAAAACGTCTAGGAAAACGCTGGCGATAAGCGCGTACGATTATCGTCCCGGTATGTACCAATTAAAAGCTCAGTCCAGTCGTGGCAAGGATGAACAGAACCACAAACTCACTCCTCAGGGGGCCAACTCTACAGATTTGCATTGTTAATACCGGCTCAAATTTGCTATAGACCATCAGACCCAAGCACATTTCCATTGCTCAGATGTACAGATGAAAAGAAGCGATATGGTCAATGGTGTTTTCTCAGAATCTCATACGTTACAAAAAGAGGGTTGCAAGGAAACAGCAGTTGAATAAAATTTCTTGCGTCGGGTTCAATACTTCAACCAGTATTATTCATCACATACCTCAAATCATGCACAAAAGCATGAGGCTGGTGGCAGCTGTTGAGAGCAGATAGATGGGGTATGATATTGAGAGTGAAGTTTAAGTTTTACTCGTAGAGGGGACCCCCTGCTCGTGTCCATGCGTCTGCCCACTTCAGAGACACACCTTTGGGACCCATACATGCGCCTGGATCTTTTAGGGTAACAGCCGGTGCTTAGCTTTTACTACACAAGCCATTGTGGGCCATGCTGCATTTCACCATTGAGAATAAGTGTCTTGAGATTTTTGATGCAGACACAGAAGTAAAAATCAAAGAAGTTTATATTAGGTTCATGGGGAACTAAATAAAGCTTCACAATCTAGAATTGAATATGAAGCTGGAAAGCAGAATGATGTCATAGAAATTATTGATCCGTATTGGTGTAATTGGGAGTGTAAGTTTTGAATGATTATATCTTCTATGCCTGTGTTCATACTTAACTGTTTACAAACATCAGCTGAACACCATGACTTCTTCGTCGGTGTCTGTGCACAAAGGCTGCCCAGAGAAACAGATAGGCAGCGTAACGGAAGTCTATTTGAATTACAAACAGAGAGAGTCTTAGAAATGACTAATCAGATATTTAAAAAATACACTACTAATTTCTTGCTAGAAATGAAATCAGAAGTTGTTGAAAGGGAACATTTAATTTACTTTTATATAAAACTATGCCCCAACGGACATTGCGGAAGGCTTTTTATATTTTCGAGCTGGAGCCTTCTCGGCCAATTACGTTCCTCGCATGTGGTTATGGAAACGATTGGTCTCTGTCATTGGTTAGCTGGGAAAAGGAGCTCGACGTAGGGCGTTTTTTTTTCAGAAAAGTTGAACTTTTACAACCTCGGAAGATGCTCTGAGGTAAGAAAAAGACGCCGGAGCTGGCGTTTAAAAAGCACTTGGGACATTTTTGAAAAAAAAAACGGTTTACTCCATAGGATTATAATGTAAAAAAGACGCTAGCAGCTTCGAAGAAGAAGTCAAGTGTGAACACGGGCTAAGTGTGAATGTTTTGGAGCACACAGTTTACAGATGTCCTTAAAAGGGAAGGTTCACCTTAAAATGAAAATTCTGTCATCATTTACTCTTCTTTTGTCATTTGAACCCTGTACGGCTTTCTTTCTTCTGCAGAACACAATAGAAGATATTTTGAAGTATGTTGGTAACCAAACAACAGCAGTACCTATTGATTTGCTATGTTTTTTATCTGTACAATAGAAGTCAATGGGTACCGCTGCTGTTTAGTTACCAACAGTAAGTCATACAGGTTTGAAATGACAGGTGAGCGACTAAATGATCACAGAATTTTCTTTTTTGGGTGAACTATCCCTTTAAGGCTAACATATTTATACTAAAAGCCAAAAAACTTCAATTCTGATTTCATGGGAACTTAAATAGTTGCTTTCAAATGGTGAAACGTTGCCAAGGTGCTAAATAATATGGAAAGCCGTAGATAACGTTTTACAAAGTTCAGTAATATCTCATCTTGATTAGGCAGAGAACTTAAGTCCGTGGTTAATGTACAGTAACATCCGGCCAAAAAAACATCACAACGTATCATGCATCCTTCATAAAATGACCTCAGTTTGATGTAGTTTTGTATTCCAAATCCCCCAGCTGAAACCTTAAGAATGCTATTTTGATTTTTGACTGAGTATGTAACAACAGGATTATGAATATTGGAATAAATATGGAGACAAGATAGCATAGCTGTGTTTTAACTCCGTCACAGAAACAAACAAACAAACAAACAAACAAAAAGCAGTGAAGAAATTGTGTGCCATATGATAGACATTTTAAATGTTTATGTAAGCGCTGAACAGGCCCAGCTGCACACATCTGGATCTGCGGTGATGCTCGGTTAGGAGGAGAGAAGAAACATTCCTGTTCCTCAGGAGATCTTTTAACAGTACACTGACAATAAGCAGAGCAGTTGAAGAGAATGACTCTGACACCTACAGAGAATTCACCCATGTCAACAGTGCTTCTTCAAGGACTAGAGTTTTCTAATGTTTGTACTTCAGCAAAGTCTGTTTCTGTTGGGCAGACGTTTTAGCCACCGGAGCGGAAAACCGCATGTGTGCCAGACCTGTTCAGACTTGACTCGATGACAGAGAAATTAAAATACTTTTAATGTGTTTGAGTTTAATCCATTTAAAACAGTTCATTTCCAAATAAGGTTTTTAATTACATTTTGGTTGAAAGTTACATGTTTTATTCTACACATTAGACATTTGGGCTGTGCAATTAATAGATTTTTAGTTTCAATTTTGGCTCTGCGTTGCATTCAGTGTCGCAAGAATTGTAATTTCTGCTTTTGTTAAAACAGTCCATCTCTTTCCTTCACAACTTTGCGCTTTCGCCCATCTCCAAAAGCGGAAGTCTATTTGAATTATAAACAGAGAGCGTTCTTGCATTGACCATCACATATTTTAATACGACAATACTAATTTCAGAAGATATTGAAAGTGAAAATGTAACTTAAGTTTATACAAAACTATGCTCCAACAGGCGTTTCGGCCGCCTATTTATTTTTCGAGCTTGAGCCTTCTCGACCTATCACGTTCCTCGCATGTTGTTATGGAAACGACAGGTCTCTGTCATCGGTTAGCCGTGAAAAAGGTGCTTGATGTAGTAAAGCACGGTTTACTCCATAGGATTGTAATGTATTACCGACGCTAGCAGGTTCGAAAAAGAAGTCAAGTGGGAACATGGCCTTACTTTCTTCTTCAGAACACAAAAGAAGATATTTTGAAGAAAGTTGGTAACCCAACAGCACTGTTACCAGTTCCCTACTATGGCCACAAAACCAATGCAATTTACATTTATGCATTTGGCAGACATTTTTTCTAGCCTTTGTTTCCCAGGGCATTGAACCTTACACCTTATCTTTAAGGACATTAACATGTTTTATACTATCATATATACGAAATTATCACTAGTCGTGTCATATTTCTTTATACGTATGTATGTAATGTATATAAATGTGTGAGAGTCAGTGTCTGTGGGAATGGCTTGCACATATCCGCTCGCAAATTTCATTTGACCTCCACACCACACAACCCAAATGTACATATCCATCACAATTCACAAAGTTGTTATAAATCCAACCTCAGCTTTTCCCTCAAAAGAATCAAGTTTCCCTCTATTCTCCCGCCCATGTTGCCACAGATTTTCCAGCTAGCTACATGCTGCCAAGGCAACCGCAGAAGATCCTGCAAACCCTAATGTCTTTCAGACATAGTAATGTGATGCAACAACAACAACAAAGCAAAACAGGCCTTTAGAAACAGAGGGGGGCATCTCCTGCTTTCTCTCTGTTGTTTTGGATGGCTAAGAAGAGTAGTGCCAAAGGCAAACATTGATTCTCAAACATCCTTCTCACCATCCTCCTGAGATCCTTCGTTTCCTCGGAGCGGCATGATGCCTTTGCTTTAGGTTTAAACTGCGCGTTGTCTTAAACTTCCAGATTATTTATGCTTTTTGTGACTTTGCGTGCATGAGCAATCCTCACGGACCTATATTTATTTCAGCTCTTGACATATTGCGCAATATACAAGCGAGGGGATGACAGCGTTTGGGATTTGATGATTGTGTTTTGTATATACTTCAACAATAAAGTATTTTCCAACATTGTCTTTCAAGTAAAAACACAGTTTGGATCGCTCGAAGCTTTTGTATGCTATTTGAAAGAGTACTGTATGCTTTTGATTATTGAAGACAGTGCGTAATGTAAGCTCTGATTTTCATTCACATGCCTTCAAGTTATCTCCAGCTCTCCCTTTGTTCTTTCAAAATATTATGGCATGGTTTCAAAAGACGGTTTTAAAAATTGCTCACGGCTTGATTGCCGGGACATGCGAAGAGCCACAGGATACATGTGGGCAACACATGAGGATATGATGCGGCGGCTCTGTAAAATCAGGTCGTATTAAATGACCAGGCGGCTTCGATCTTCTGTGAAACTTTAACGGCACTATATTAACCGTTCAGGCTGCTTGAGATTGTTTTTCAAAACAAGAATAATTGCCATCGCAGCGTAATCGAATGCAGGCCTGATCGGATACTGTAGTTGTGGGAGTGCACCTACTTAATGTGTGTGTATATGTTGTGTGTATCTGCAGCAGTAAAAGTAGAGCACCGACTGTATAATATATGATCGTCAAATGCCAACATTTGGTTTTGGAGAATAAATAAAACAGAATTACTAGTCTGTTGGCCAGAAACTTTATTGAGAGCTGCAACATAATACATGATTTTAATTGAATTGATTGAATAAAAGTTTGACCTTCAACTATGTAAGGGATGTGCATGCTTCAAGTAAAAGTCAGTTTAAGCTGTCTGCTAAAGAAAACATCTTTTCTTTTGAAAACATTGTCAGAAAATGTCAAGTCTTTCGTCCCCGAATTTTCATACCTTATTCGTACATATTCGCCACTTCTATAAATAGTAAAAAATTTCAATGAGGTATGTTGTTATCTAGAACGTGTTACTACTCCTCTCACATGCTGTACAAATAAGCATATCATTGAAATAGAAATGAATGAAAATGTACTGTTCCAAAAAGCAATAATTTAACGCATATTAAAAAATATACACAGCATGTACACTTGTCCATCGGCAGGTGTGCTGAAAAGTCCTATCAACAAGCAGAAAACGCTGAAGCACCAGAAATAGTTTCCCACCACAATTTAAACCAGAGCTCATCAATGCAAACTCGATTAGCAAACAAATGTGTTCCTTATCTGGTTTGGCTGTCGGGGCACAATGTTGTGCCATGTTTAACAGGTGTTTAACTCAAAAGTGTGTTTGTGACTTAAATGCAACTGATCATTGAGGGCAGATTAATGGTATTCTAGTCAACATTATGGACTTCACTCTGATTTAGCCAAATTGAGAGGATACAACTAACTATGTTACTTTGCATTTTAGGTGACATTACAGTGGACCCAGCTCTGATTTATCCATCCTCATATCTGAGGTCCATTATCCTCTATATAAAAATAGTAACTTCAGATCACATGGAAATGTCAGTGTATCCTGCTTCTAATAAGGAATAGCAATTATCTGACAGTTTGAAGTATTTTTCATGCATTATTTAATTTTTTTAAGATATTCCTTTCGTCTGCTCCAAATTCAGAGCAGGCTAAACTGTGTTAAACAGCTTGACTCAGTAGTGTTGAGAGAAAACAGATGCCTGACTTTAACGTAAGCAGAAACAGAAAAGGCGTATTATTGTCAGTGAATAGAGACCTTTGCTCATTTGTGACTGAAAAGGTGTGTATATAGTTGTGTGGTTGATTATATGGACTATATGGTCCCCTTCCTCAGACTAAAATTCTCCAGAGCCATGGTTCATAAAACAGGGTCTAGCCATGCAGGGGTCTGCCCAACACCTCACTGTAACAAGCACACGCACTTCAACTTTGGCTTTATGGGATAGTACATCTTAAAATGAAAATTATTTTTGTCATTTACTCACTTTAAAGGGTCTTATGACACGGCTAAAATGAATATTATCGTTTGTTTTAAATGTAATGCAATTTGTATACACGATTAAAGATTAAAAAACGCTGTATTTTCCACATATCATGCATGTTTGTATCTCCTCTTTGCCCCGCCTCTCTGAAACGTGCAGAATATTTACAAAGCTCATCGCTCTGAAAAGTGAGGTGTGCTATGATTGGCCAGTGGACCAGTGCGTAGTTATTGGTTGAATGCTGCAAGCGTGTGACGGAAATGTAAAGCCTCTTACCATATTTGGAACAGCAGGTTCCAACGCAATTGTACTGACAGATACGCCCACCTTACTTGCATATACTTTTGGGGGGTCTTAGTCAATTCATACCACAAACTGAGGTTGATTTGTGGGGGTGCGACTACACGAGACGTTTCCTTACAGGTCTGGGTGAGCATTCGCTTTTAGATTGAATGCATCTTTTGTTCCGAGTCTTCCAACACATACATTTTTGCATTTGTAAGTGTCTAATACATGCATGGGGAACTTATAACGCACCAAAGACACATAAAAACACGTATTCGTGCTATATGACCCCTTCAATGTCATTTCAAACCTGTATGAGTTTCTTATCTCAGAAGATATTTTTGCAAAACGTTGGTAACCGAATAGTCTCAGCCTCAACCCACAGACCGTTGTCTAAACGTCTGATGCATAAGGCACACTTTTCTGGAAACACTTCATGACGTTCAAAGTCGTCATCTGATTGGTTGAAATTCACAGGATTTCCTGGAGTCGTGCGTGTCGCGTTCTTTAACGGTCCGCCTGGAAACAACACAAAGCCGTCTGATTTAAGAAGTAAGCTGTCGTGTTTACAACGGTTGCAATAAAATTTATCAGGAGCGACTTAACGCTTTATTCTTAGAAGTTTACAATGTTCACAGCAAAAACTTATAATCATCGTTGTTGCTGTTAACTTTTGACACGTCCCTGAATGTACAGCGTTCTGTTAATGCAGGGACATGATGCGCCACAAAACGAAACGTGATTGGTTGCTTAACTTGTCAATCATATGGCCTCTTGGGCAGGTCTTGGCCAAAAATTGCCGCGAAAGTTCCCAGACCATCAGTTTGACTTCATTGTATACACACAAAACCAGACATTTCTCAAAATATCTTCTTTTGTGTTTCACAGAGGACAGTCATATACAGCTTTTGAATTCAATGATGACAAAAGTTTTTATTTATGGGTGAAGTATTCCTTGAATCTGCACCATTCAAGTTTAACCATTCAGGGTCAACTGGTCTTCCAGGATCACCCAAAGTCTACTTAAGTCTACCACAATTGTTTAAAAGTTTATTTAGTTTTTATTTAACATGTCACATGACATGACAAGTAATTGCTCATTTTCAATTCTGCACGTCAATTCTTCTCAGACTTTACAAATGCTGCCCAGTAGCAATTTCTTACGCAACCTGTCCTTGGTTTGAAAAAATAACATTAAGTAACAAGAAAGCCATTCTGTCTGGAGTCTCTGAACCCCCAATTCTCAACAGACCTTCGTAAGAGGGGGCGGAGCCTCACTCTCTTGACTGACAGCCTGAGCAAACAAATGAGAAACCAGAATGTTTGTGTGGTCATTTGTGGGTTCAGACCTCTATTTGCATGTCATTACCAGCTTCTGTCATGCCACAAAGTGTTCATTCATACTTTAGTCCTCACTTGTTTTGACGCTACGGAGGTGAACAGGGGTGAAGAACACACGCATGCGAGCTTAGCGTGTATCCAAACACACATTGAAAAGCATAAATAATCACAATGATCTGTCCGTACATAAATAGCAGGACAGCTGTCAGGGCTGGTTAGAGTTTCCTCTGGAAATGACAGCTGTCAGCCGCAAGATGGGACTCTTGTTAGCAAGTGTCATGGCTCGCTGAAAGGAAGTTTCACTCGATGAGTTACTCCACAAGGCAGAGGTTTGTGAGTCAAGTGACCAAGCTTAGGAGGAAAGGATATTTAAAGAAATAGTTTACCTGAAGCTGGGAATGTTGTCTTGTAGACATCGTGAAGACAAAAGTTTTGGAGTATTCAAATAGATCTATTTTGTATTGTCAAGCTTCAATAAAATAAATTGTAAAAGCACTATAAATGTAGGGAAATTCTGTGCAAATGTCAACCTTACAATCAAAAATCTAGTTTTTCAGGAACGGCTTTATCCATACTGGTCAGATGTTAATATTTGGTGGTTTAAATGCCCTTGTGAAGTTTTTGTTTTGTTTTTTAAATGTTGCTGTCAATCCATTTAAAAAAATCTGATTACTCACAACGATTAATCGAAAATAGCATTAATGTTTTTTTATATCTTTTTCATTCTAATAATTTCCCATTTATATCTCCGAATATATGTAGAACCAACAGATTTCATTAAAAGCATCATTTTATGAATGAAAGCCAACATTCTGTTTAAGGTTCACTGTATTTTCCACATATTGTGCATGTTTATATCTCCTCTTTGCCCTGTCTTTCTGAAAGGCGCAGATTTTTCACAAAGCTCATCGCTCTGAAATGCTAGGTGTGCTATGATTGGCCAGTTAACCAGTGCGTAGTGATTGGTGGAATACTTAAAGCGTGTAGGAAATGTAACACATCTTACCATATTTGGAACATCAAGTTCCAACGCAATTGTACTGGCAATTACGCCCACCTTACTTGCGTATACATTTGGGCGGTCTTAGTCAAATCATACTGAAGTAGATTTGTAGGGATGTGTTTACACAAGGCGTTTCAGGCAGGTCTGGATCAGCATTCGCTTTTAGATAGAATAAATATTTTGTTCCGACACTTAAATTTTTGTAATTGTACGTGTCTAATACATGCATGGGTAACTTATAACACACCATAGACACAGAAAAACACGTATTCGCGCCATATGACCCCTTTTATTCCCTGAAATCCTGCAAAGCATGTTGTCTCTCGTCCTTTTGTCACATCCAAAACACATTATTTTTTTCTCTGTTTTAAAGTAGAAAACGCATGCATAGACTGATCTTTTTCTGATGTCTGAACTGTGTCATAAGGGTAGTTAGTTAAATATAAACAGATGGTTTAAAAATTTATATAAAATTACTGTACATACTCTGAGAATTTATATTTCAAGTTTTGACTGAAAATGTCACATCCATAGGTCTAAAATTGCCCAGTAGTCATACATTTATTTTTACATCTATGCATTTGTCAGACACTTTCATCCAAAGCAACTTTTATCCGGTGTATTCAAAAAAAATGTTTTGGGTTTGATTTGCAGAGATTTCACATGCTGATATATTTTAGAATCTTTATGGAAAAATTGCACCGTAGAGATTGAACAACACTAGGCTGAGTTAATGAAGACGCATATTAATTTTTGGATGAACTATGTGTCTTCAATGCACAGCAATGCTGTATATATGTTTTGTAAACCGCACGTCTCTACTGAATTACGATACGAGCGTGTGAGCCAAGTATTGACAGTTCCATTGCAACTGGCTCAAGCAGCCTCAGTGCGTTACATGACCACTAAAGAGGCATTCATCAAACACAGTGTGCACTTTTTCCAACAAGTTGATTTCTTGTGGAAAAAATCCCTCTCCCGCACACTGTGTCATCGGTCCATCCATCATGCAGACAGTGTTGAAAAGCGCTGAAATGGTATTTTGTTTTGCAGCAGTTAAGCAAGACTGGGCAGAGGGAAGGAACAGAATAATGTAGCATTGTGCCTGTGTGTTGAGTGAGGTGAGGAAGTGTCGTATATGATGAAAGAACGAGGGAGGAAAAGAGAATCTGTCAAAAACAGAGCAAGAGTTAAACAACTGGAGGAATCGCACATGCTGTCCGAGTTGTGTTTGGCGGCTGAAATGTAAAAAGATTTATGCAATGCAGGTGATTCCATTTTGCAGTGAGTTATAGCAAAATATTTATGAAGATAAATTGTTTTGTGTGTACGGTGCAACGTACAGTATAATGAAAAATATGTACGGGATTAGGGGTGTTCGTGCTTAAAGGGATAGTTCACCTAAAAATAAATGTTGCCGGACAACGGAGGTACCCACTGACTTGCATTGGTTTTGTCCATACAAAAAAAGTGAACTGGTACCGACCAACATTCGTCAAAATGTCTTTTGTGTTCTGTGGAAGAAAGAAAGTAATGCAAAACTGAAATGACAAGAAGTTGAGTAAATGTTGACAGAATTGTAATTTTTGGGTGAACTATCACTTTAATGGCAAAGAAATACGACACAGGCATCATTTTAGGACGTTTTGCTCTTGCTTAGACTAAACCACGGGTGGTTTCTGCACAAAAATATGAACTGTTTAAGTCAACTGCAGAGAGTTTTTCTATATTCTTGCTTATATAATACAGATCTATATAAGATTTGGGTTAATGGCAGACAGGTAGTGTGGATGAGCAATAGATTCCTTGTGGTATTTGTTCATCCATGCGTAACTGGAGGAGAATCTTAGAGTCGAATACTAATTGCGTAAAAAAATATGACGCTAAAGTAATTCAGGGCGTTGACTTGTAAAAATATATTTCTGTGCTGCATTTGAAGTAAGATGGAGACAGAGATTAAAGTGAACTTTCTTAAAATCATTAAGGGTGGTTTCACATTTAGATTGCTACCCCCTCCCCTGCCGGATTGCGTTCATATTATTTTATTTGGGACCGAACTGTGGTTTGTTTGCATCATCAAGCCAGCGGCCGGCTTAAGAGTGCAACAAAACTGGAGATGTTTGTGATTGACATTGTCTGCGATGTTGTACAGTGGCCTTTTGTGATCAATCTTACGTTATCTGTGACCTCATGGTGACCCCTCCTCCCCCATGGACACTTAAAATGGGGGTTAATGAACCTTTTCACAGTTGCTATACTTCAACATTGACATGCTTTAATCTGCACCACTATGAGGAGCTCGTAACTGATCTCTGATATGGCACACATGTTAATTTGGACCCCATTTGCACCTGGTATGTGAGCGCTATCATGTGGGGTGCTACGATTCAGATGAAGTGCTATTTCCTCCTTGTGTTAACATGCAGCTTGTATGTGATGTCATGTGATCAGATTTTTTGTGGAGCATGAGTCTCCCTTATAAGGTGACTGAGTGCATCATGTTCTTGATCAGTATATTGAGAAAGCATTAAAAGCAGTGTTAAAGGAACAGTTCACTCAAAAATGAAATTCTGTCATGAATTACTCATCCTCAAGTGGTTACAAATCTGTATAAATGTATTTGTTCTGATGAACACAGAGAAAGAACAGTTCTTGTCCACCATTGACTACCATAGTAAAATAAAATGCTTTATACATTTCTTTGTACTGTTGAACACAAAAGGAATATATTGTAGGAAAGCACACAGTTCTGGGGCACTACCATTTTATTTTTTCCTACTATGGTAGTCAATGGTGGACAAGAACTGTTTGGTTACAATTATATCTTTCTCTGTTACCAGAACAAAGAAATTTATACAGATTTGGAACAACTCGAGGTTGAGTAAACTATAACAGAATTTAAGGTTTTGGGTGAACTGTCCATCTAAGGTCAGACACTTCACGTTTTAACTTTAAATGTGTTAGTAAATTTTGTGTGTAACAGTGTGAGTAAACTGAACCCGTCAATTAGAAACAAACGTGAATTATTTATTGTTGTGCACTTGAGATTCTCTAAAACCTGGTGTACATGGGACCCTGGAGAGCAGGTGTCTGTTGACCTCAGTCGCTTGATCGATTGATATTGTTAACTGGAAGGGTCTTCACTGTCAGTCACTCATACCGCTCCTAAATTGTACACATGCCAACACGCCTAGTCGTGTTTGATGAGCAGAGAAATGCATTTACACTGCAGATCTATTTAAGACCTGCAAATGGGCTGGTAAGTTAATACTCTGAGCTCTGCTTGTTTTGCTGTGGTCACACTGGCTTCAGTGACATGAGCTATAATTGACCTTCTTGAGTCTCATTTACTTCATTGTCATCGGTCATTGGCTGTTCACCAAACATTTTACTGTTCACATTAACTCCCAGGACATTTACTAAATGAACAGTTCTCCTGCAAACTGCAATCTTGAGTAATTTTCTGCCTTCTTGGATGTTTGCCATACAACAGCAAAGCATCAACTACAGGCCAGAGATGAGTGTTAATTTTAGCCATATAGTATTTGATGTATTTCTGTGCGGATACTCTCACAAACCCCTGCTTTACACCAGCCAAGACAGAGTCGAGATACAAGATGAAGAGCAAATAAAAATGTCTTTTGTGAATTAAGTGAAGACAAATCTCACTTGTCTTGATCAAACAACTCGTATCGTCTCTTTTGCTTATGGTATGCGGAGGAGCAATGTCTCTTGCTTTCTGATAAGCTTAGAGAAATGTTTCAAAAATATTTTTTTAATTTATTTAGTTTTGAATAATACATTCTGCCTCTCTTAAACCTTTCTTTCTTTTTTTCTTGGCCGAAGCCCAAAAAAAAGAAACACTTGGCCAAATGCCGACCTCCGACCATAGTTTTTCGTATTTTTTTCTATTTATTCAGGCAGTTTTTCACAATTGCATAAACTGAATGATCAAAATGTGTTTTTATATTTTGTCTTGCTTTTCAATTTAATACAATATAACTTCAAATAAAATTGAGCAAAACAAGTAGGCTAAATTACAAACAAAAAATTCCCACTTCTTGAATACCCTATATTGGATTTGGATTCAATTTATTGTCATTACACATATACAAGTACAGTGTAACGAAATGGATTCAAGAAGAAAAACACAGCATAACATGAGGAAAGAGGTGAGAAAAAAACAGATACATATAATACACCATAGACAAGATAATCCAGCTCCGGCAAGCAGCCATCCGGTCCAGTGCCATTACGGCGCCGCTCACAAACCCGCTTGTCAGGTTGGCGGTTCAAAGCTACGGAGGCGTATTGGGACTATAACTGACTGATGAAAGAATGTAGGCTACTGTACACTAAGGCTGCACGATATATCGTTTTAGGATCGATATCGCGATGTACGCATGCGCAATAGTCACATCGCACGAGGTGCGATGCAGGGAACGTTTTTTTTTTCTATATTTGCCTGATATAAAGTAATGAATTCTGATTTATGGGTGCTTATTTTTTTTTTACAAAGTACACGTTGTTGCTTCACGTTTTTGACACGCAGCCTCTGCATGCGTGCGCATGGCCAAATGAGCGAGGAACGGGAGAAAAGCACGGAAATGGACGACTTGTTCGCAAAAAGAAGCGCATCTTCAATTATTTGGAAATATTTTGGCTACAGAAAGGATGATGTTGACCAAAAACAAACAGGTACTTTGTCGGGAGTGCCGTGCAGTAGTTCCCACAACACGCGGAAACACAACTAATTTGTTTGATCATTTAAGTCCGATCATTTAAGTCCGCACCCCAGAGCTCTGTATGACGAGTGCAAAGCCAGATCTGATTGCCGTCCAAAGCCGTTATTTGCCGTTATTTTGTCCCTCATGTTAATTCCCTAATGTGAGAATTATGTGTCCTCTTTAGTGTAGCGCTCTGTTTTAACCTGGAATACATGCATATAGCATCCCCCATAACTAGATCGCTTCTAGACGCCAGACTGCACTTCTTCATTCACAAATGAGCTCCCTTATTTCAGGTTAAGAAGCAACATTTATTATTAAATAGCAATAAATAAAAAGTCATTTTCAGGGTTTCACATCGTTTACTTTCCATGAACATGACCACAAAATCACCACAATTATTCTTGAATCATTAATTATTTATTTTTGGAGAAATTCAAGACATCTGATGAACAGCTCTGTATTTCTACACATCGCAATATATATCGCAGAAAAAAAAACATCGCAATGTACGTTTTTTCCAATATCGTGCAGCCCTACTGTACACTATACCTCCTACGACAAAACACTTCATTTAAAAGTGTCATTCAACATTTTAAGCTTAAATAGAAATATACAAAATTGGATTTTCACTTATTGGCTACATTGCAAAATTATAATAAAAAAAACATCCATGCAAGCAATTCTGACTGAACACCATTTCAGTTCACATCTCTCCAAACTCCGCCCACAAAAGCTGCCTGTCACTGTTCTCTCAGATCGGGGTTGGGATGCACAGAGCATACTTTGACAAGTTGTTTAGTTCATGACTGTATGATGTCAAAGGATGCGGCATGGCTACTGTCAGACCGACCGCTCCAATCTGAAGTAGGCAGGATGGTAAAGACGCTTTAAATCAGAAATTTACTCCGGTACAGCAAGTTCCGTGCTGACACTTTAAAATGCTCCATACACTGCCGACACATTTGCTGCATTAATAAAGCACTTCTCTCTCTCTATCTCTCTCTCTCTCTATGCACTGGTTGCTGATTGATCATATCACATATTTATTCAGCCATTTCACTTATTATATATTTTTGGTTGTCAAACATTCGGTGCATCCCTGCTTTCATGTTTATCAAATATGTTAAAGTGTAACAAATCAAATCAACTCGATTGCTAATACGTGCAAATAATTATTCCATTTCACAACCAGAAAATATTTTTAATGTTGCTTTATTGCAGGATGATGTCATTGATGAAACAAGAAAGAAAATAAAGAGACCAAATCCTAATTATTTTTAGTTTTTCTAAATTTACTTAAATTACCATTTGTTAAGTTCATTTTGTGAACCTCTAACAATATTTCTCCTAAATTTCAAATAAAAATAATGTCCTATTACTTCTATTTGCAGAAAATGAAAACTGGAGAAACAGGTCAAACAGAAAATATAATCTGTATTTTTTCTGACCTCAAATACTGCAAAGAAAATAAATTCATATTCACTTTTAAGCAACAGTAATATTTGAACATGAAGCCTAGTTAGGAAAAGTGATAACCTGGATTTTTGGATGTTTTTTAATACATTATGTAAGATGGGGACATAAAAATGCATTGCATACCATAGTAGGAATAACTCAAGTAATGGAGAGTAAAAAAGACCAGGGGAGGGAGAGAGCTCGAGAAGCAGACAGTAATGGAAGACCAACATTTATCAGTCTTTGAATCCTTGCTCGGGAGGGCATGCTGTACGACGGCTGGATAAATACAGCAAGACTGAGGGCAAAGTTCACAAATCCACCATGTATGATAAAATGGAAAGGAGTGTGATGAAGTGTTCATATGTTTTCTCTTTCTTTGTTTTCTCGGCCTGTCACTTCTAACAGTACCTCCTTATTCAGTCACTTCAGCATCTGAATTCCTCATTCTGCTGTCAGTAGAAAATTGCTTCTGGTTGCTCCTCATATATTCTTTGATGGTTTACTCAGACACATGTTATTTTAAGCTTTTAATGAATTTTGTGAAACGTTTATTTTTTGGGTAACTGTTCCTTTAAATCTTAATTTACAGTTTGGGCTGACTCCTTATTGACCACCTTTTTTCGCTCACCGTTTTTTTTTTTGCCCTGGTCTCCTCATGCAGTCTGCAGTACTTTTGCTGACAATCACAAATCTTGTTTGGTTGTTGATGATGAATATCTAGCAACAGTTATTGCCAGCAGCTCCCCATGTGCTAAATATTCTACTTGTGGCTTGATAAAAGCAAAGCCATCGTTTACCCATCAGCCATGTGACACAGTGCCTCCTGCGTTTGTCGCAATTATACAGTAAACATCATATTCACAGTGAAAAACTGTCTAATACAGCTTATGCGAAGTCGTACAAAAATCAAAGCAAAACATCTCGCAGGAGGCTCTGTCACAGGACGGGTAACTGACACAGGGAAACGCTCTGCCAGCTTGTAATAAAAAACTCTAGGGTGAAATTTAAAAATGAAAGAATCAGTCACAAGCAAAATTGCTTAGAAAAGTGTGCATGCTTTAAGATACTCATCAGCTCTTTGAAATGGTCAATTATTTTTGTGACACATAACCATTTTAAGATAATGCAGTCCAGACTGGGTTTAGGCCATATGGCTTTGTGTGTGTTTGTGTGTGTGTGTGTGTGTGTGTGTGTTTGGAAAGATCTGCTCATTTATCAGCACCATTTATCAGAGTCTGTTGAGAATTCCCTCAGAACAATTCTACGCCGTGGCCCCCATTTAAAGCCGCTTGGCTCTGTGCGTTTGTGTAGGTATGTGTGTGTGTGTGTGTGTCTGTGTGTGGAGGTAGTCAAAAGTGAAAGGTCTCCATGCTTTATAGATTTCATCACATTAGCCAGATTTCTCTCATTCTTTACTGTGATTGTGCGTGAGTGGCCTGAGTGTCAGTCAGCGCTGGTTATACATTTATCATAAACTGTTAACAGAACATCCAGGTCCGCCTTAAAATACTTGAATCATAAACAATACTAAATCGTATTATTGTTACTATGCAGTACTTGTGGTATAGTATAGGATTAGACGAAAGTTTTGAGTAATGCATTGTGATGCTACCATTTTTTGAGCATCCTGCATTTTTCTGTTTATATTGTTTTCATTAAGTTTATTATTATGTGTCTCGCTGACGTATTCAAAATTGTATAAATTCATCAGGGAGGAAAATTCATTGTATGTTTCCAGCGTGATCTCACAGGAATTCAAAACTACGAGGTAATTCGAACGATGTGAATCGTGCCAAACATTAAGCAATACTGAAGCCCCTCCCCTGGCGCGAATGCAAATCGTACCCAAAAATTCATTCAAATTAAATTGAGAGATTGGGTTGGTGTTATCTTTTTTATGTAAATCGTTTCTATTTCAATGTGCTTCTGTTGTATGTAAAAACAATAATGCAATTCATGTGAAAACATCCCCCTAAAACATGTCTGATGATGGTCACTTAAACTTAAAACTACGTATAGAGAGCTTCCTTAAAATGGACAAAACTCTACTACAGAGAACCGAAAGTCAGCGGATCTTTCTTTTACACTCTCCCATGCCTACTTCCTGCAGACTGCCCCAGGAGAAAGATTGGTTTCCTGTAGAGCCTTTCCCTGCTTATTTGTCCCACCTGGGTCATGGTTTGGGTCGGACTGGGGTGGGTTTGGGGTAAAGCCCCATTTGGCAGCAGTGGAGCAGCACAGACTCCCTCCGTTGAAACTCCATCTCGCAGTCTCTTGTTCTTCTGCTCACTCACTTTGCACTGATCCATGAACTGCCTCTGACCCCCTTGCGCTTGTGATTAATGTCTCCGGCACAACGTTTCATCCCCCCTCAGAAAGAAAACATGCAAGTGAGTCAGGGAGCCAAACAATGTTGTGGACGTTTTTTGAAAGTTGTAATGAGGAGTGAAAGTACTAAATACAGAAAAAATTGTGATGGACGAAAGTCTTCCTTTTAATCACTATGTGGGGTCTTAGGCTGTCATTGGTGGCTGTATTGATGTTGAAGCACATGATGTCGATGGGTCAGTTCTTCTCATCCACGCGTGTCCTTGAACCATCCAGTCTTTGGATCAGTCGAGCGGGACAGTTGCTCCAATCACAGTTGTGGTTCACCTCAGTAGTTTTGTAAGAATCCTTCCAATCATAGAAATTCCAGTGACAAGAAGTGTTGGTTAAATCAAAATGGTGGTTAAGTTGATGTCTGTTTATCCTGCTGAGTCTGATGCAAGTCTGGATGTAAAGCAGATCATGATTTGAACAGTATGTTTCAAACCATTTTTTTGCGTTTTGGAACAGTAAATCACACAATTTTCTCACAATCACAATCATGTCTTTACAAACGCGTATGAGTTTCTTCTGCAGAGCACAAAAGAAGATTTTTGATGCATGTTGTTAACCAAACAACATTGGACCCCATTGACTTCTCTTGTATGGACACAAAGCACCAAGACATTTCTCAAAATATCTTATTTTGTGTCCGACAGAAGCCATATACAGGTTTTGAATGATGTGAGGCTGAGCAAATAATGACAGAATTTTTATTTTTGAATGAATTATCCAAATAAGTTTCTCATAATTAAACGTGAAGCTGATATTGATTTTAACTTTTAATTTTAAAAGACAGCCACCTAATATTCCTGCTTTTCTGTGTGGTTCATATGAATAAAACTAATGAAAAGAGAAGCACTCACTGGTGACTCCTTAACCTTTTTAGCTTTAATAAGAATTTATATTGTTTTCGTTCCACAGTTTGCGGTGCAAAATCTTCTAGTAAGAGTTAAAAAATGTATTATAAATCTGCCTCAACTAATTATTATTAAAAAAATAAACTCAATTACTTGCTTTTTTGAGGGCTCATTTTTGCTAGCCTGCTTTGACCAACTGTGATCTCATTACTATGTGTTGTTGATATGACTTGTGTCATATCATCACCATTAATACATATGAAACTAATGATTAAATTACTACTAGAGCACAAGATAGTTTAGTTTAAAAATGTATCATAGATCTAGACACTTTATTTTGCTCTCAAAATGCCACCCTCAATAGGACAAAAAAGTCCTTGTTTTCTTTTTAAAAAGTAGGATTTTTATTATGATGAATTTGGTATGTTTTTATATACCCTGATTGGATAAAACTGGTTTGTGGGTTATAATTATACCCCCACTTCTTTCTGTAATCCACACACACATGGCACAGCATCAAAGTTTAAGATACGTCTGTCTGAGAAGCTCAAAAAACAGCATGTTACTAGTTATTTTTCAGGGAAATAATGTTCAGATAATGTTCTTTTTTGTTTGACAAATAACCCTGCTTATGTGTCTACTCTCGCAACCCCGCAAAAAAGTCAAAAAGTTTCAACGCTTGATCACATGTATAGCATTATAGACCTATTGCTAGCTAAAACCATAATCAAATAAGCCAAAGTATTAAACATACAAAAAAAATCCAGTTCTTCCAAAATCTGTTAAGTTTTAGATTATAAAAATGTCAAAGCTGGAGTTGTTTTGAGGATTAATATGTACTATCTGTCATTCTGGCATATTGTCAGACTTAAACATATGTCAAAGCTATGTGCACACACTTACTCCCACACAAGTTAATTGTAAGAGGTTGTTTGATAAGGCTGGTGGGTGACCTGTCTCTTAACCTCTTTGGACATCTTGACCTGAATGACCACAGTGTCTGACTTCATAAGGACAGAACTTAAGAACCCACTGGGGTGCCATAGCAACTGGCCCTGAGCCTTTCCCTTACCGTCACCATTTGACCCTTGTTGTGATTTGATGCTCAGTGACTTACACGCACACAAACACACACTGACTGACATGAAATATTTAAACAAGGCCCCACACTGACACAGAATGAGAGGTACTGACTTCAAAGTGGCCTGTGAGCATCACATGACTCACATGACAGGGTTCTCACGGTAATGGGAAAACTGGAAATATCCAAAAAAGGTGAGATTTCCAGATTTTTAAGGTTTGTCATATTAATTAACACAGTTTTATAAGTGGTGGAAATATTATGGACATTTATATAGCTATGCTTTGTTTTAAAATATTTCATAGGTAAGACATAGCTGCTTGAACACATTATTGCATCACCTTTAAAAATCTCAGATAGTTCACAAGCATGAAATCATGTAAAAATGATGTTTCTTTAAAATGTAGAAGAAAAATATTATTATATATTAATGTCAATAATATAACATTTTAATCGAATATTTGGATAGTTTTTATTTATCAATACATGCTGTTGTTGATCTAAAGAACATATAATACCGTGTCCCAACCAAACTTATATATCAATAGATCTGGTCTAACTAGCCGTTATGTCTGCGGCATGAAGCCACACTGACAGCGAAATCTCATTGGTCCAAAATCCCTATCAAATGAATACCTAAAACATTAAACAAACATAATTTACATATCAAATTTGTTTTATATGCGTGGTTGTGGGTATTTTTCTTGTGCATCTCTATGATGTATTACTCTTGGACACAAACGGTGATCACCTGTTGCCTGTTGTTTATGATTTGCCTTTGATTTTGGGATAGGTTTACATTACCCGCACTGACATCCCGCTCAAGCTTTATAATGGAGCCAGTGTGCTGGAATCCCTGGCATGTTTTCAGTGCATCCTTTTATATCTGAACCACCACCCCCAATCCTTTCTTCAGTTCTGATGAGGTGATAAGTGCCAGAGGGGATATAAAGAACCTCTGTCGTGAAGACAAGGGAGTGAGGTGGTCTCCGCAGACGCAGACAAGCTACATGACAGCAATTATCCCGGGGCGAGTCTGCACACACGTGCATTCCTGTCTACTTATTGTCAGACCTTTTGACCCGCTTGTCAGACAATAGTGTCTTCCTCTGAAAAGCCAGTCATAATTCATGCCATAATTCTTCTGAACGGGCCGCAGTACTGATAACTGTAGTGAGATGCTTTTAGGAGAATGTATTTTATCTGAAGTTTACCAGAAATCTAAGCACTGCGTGATCTGGCCTCCATTTTACCTTTTATTTCCCAATGGAGGTCAAAGCGACCAGCATTAAACAAAAAGAGAGCACTCGGAGTAAATAGATAAAACATGCTCCTCTGGCTTTGAAAAACGCTCGGCAAAGGTGCCAAATTTCAGTTTTGTTGATAGAATTTGCAGCTGACTCGTAACAGTGTTCCTCAAACCATCATGACGGCAGTCACCAATTTCTCTTTTAAGTGAATCTCTGTTGAACGTTCCCAGGCGGTTAAAGTTAGTTGGCGTGAAATTTGCGATTAGCATCCATTCTGATGCTAGCCATTGTTTGCTTGTTTTAATGCTTGACGTGTGCTGAAGGTATGTCTATCCTTTATCTGAACTTGACGGAGCGCTTTGTGATGACAGAAGCTGCTCTTTGGAAGCCTCTATCTTCAATGATGTGTCACGTGTGAAGTTTAGCCTGGTCATGTTTGTCTTAGATTTTGTCTTGGCTCATAACTTTACCTTAGAAAACCAATGTACCGTCCACTTGCATTTTTAATTGTGTCCCCTCTTAAAGGGGCAGTTCACCCATAAAGAAACAGTCTGTTAACATTTCTTCACCCTCATGTCGTTCAAAACCTGAATGTGGGTGGATCACAGAAGAAGATATTTTGAGAAATTCCTCAGCGATTTTGTGTTCATACAATGGAGGTCAATGGGGACTAGCGTAGTTTGGTTACCAGTTTTTTTCAAAATGTCTTCTTTTGCGTATTGCGGAAGAAAGAAAGTCATAAAGTTTTGGAAAAACATGAGGGGCAGTAAATGATGAAAAAATTGTCATTTTTAGTGAACTATTCCTTTATGGCCCATTCACACCAAGAATGATAACTATAGCTTAGCTTGCACACTGCCGTTTTTTTAAAGTAAAGGCCTTTTAAATTTGGATACATTTTCATTATCATTCAAATTTAATCGTTTTTCAGCGATTGAATGATTCCAGTGAACTTGTTTTCTTTTATTTTTATAGTTAAGGATGTCCTTATCGTCAATTGTGTGAATGGCTCTTAAATCATGATTTTGGACAGTGGATTGAGGGAATGTGTTGTTTTAGGCAGAATTCCATAAGGAAATAAGGTTGTTCTTAAAGGGACAGTGCACTTAAAAAAACATCAGTTCTGTCATTGTCAATCTAAATTTTTTTATATAATTTGCCTGCCCTAAAATAGCCTGAATGTAACTACATTCAGTAAGTATACGCAGATACATGAATATGCAAATTAGCCCCGCCTCCACTCAATCCCACTCGGCAGTTGCAGCAATGGTGACCGATTGGAGGACATCAGAACCATACGTCACAGCAGTCACAATGCAGCAACGCCATGGCAGCAGTCTCATGGCGGGAGTGTGCGGAGACATAGTCTCAGATCGCAAGTGGGTGAAAGTTGTGAGTTCTAAACTAACGTCAATAGCGGAGAAAGATTACACGCTAAAAAATTGTCTTTGTGTAGTTAATTGATTGTTGTTGGATTATCTGAGGCTGAATGAGGAAGACCAGATAAAAGCCCTTCTGCAGCTTTCACAGGCAGAAATGAATGAGGAGACTCTGCTGGCAAAAGATCCTTTCTTGTTTGGATTTGAATTTAAGGGTGATAAGGACATTTTATTAATGAGTGTCTGGACAAAACAAACATCAGGGTTAGTTCCATGTTTTAAGAATTAATTTATTTTAGGATACAGTTTATTCTAATTTAGTTACCTGGCATTATTTACTGTCAAAACTTGGTTAATACCTAAATGGTTGTGTATTAAAACTACAGTTTAACTAAATAAATAAAAATGTTCTATTGCTCAAAATTTGTTTGTGTTTTAGCATTGTACTTAATTTATACTGTGTTTTTCTTTTAAGACACAACAAAAATGTTAATAAACTTAAATTTTTGCTGTTAACAATAGGATCCATTTATTTATTAACATTTTTTTTGTGTGTCTTAACAGATAAACAGAGTATAATGTTTTAATACACGCGTGAACACACACCCACATTTATATTTATAAATACAGATATATATATATATTATTTTCAATTAAACTGCTTAAATTGTAATCTCACATGCATCTCCTGTAGAGTTTCAATAGAGAACGATGTTGCAAATTGGGTTCAGATTTGCACAAACATTAAAATTCGAAATCAAAGTCTAAAATCTCGATATACACTTAAGCCATTGCGCTGCTGCCTTGTGACTGCTGTGACATACGGTCCTGCTGTTCTGCCATCAGCCGTATCTCAGTTCCAGACGCTGCTAAAACTGAAAGTGAAACTGTGAGCTGACACAGCCGTGCAGCGATCATTTGAGCCCAAATCTATGTGCCATCTTTGCACGTGTATGCCTCAAACTGCTCCACAGGGGTAAAATGAGTTGATGTGATTTGTTTATGACGGAGCTGTTTCAAACCGCATATTTAAAAATGTCATCGGTAAACTTCAGCAATACTCAGCAATGGTTTAAAAGGATAAATTTGCACATGTTTGTCTTAAAACATATTAAAAACACCACATACACATAAAACCAACATTAAAAACTTGACTTTCACCACAGGGTCTTTAAAAGATGACTACATAACTTCTAAATAGGTTCTGAAAGTAATAATGGTATTAAAACATACTTGGTATAAAGTCAAGTAGCACTTGTTTTTACTTAAGTAACAATCTGGTTTAAATCATTTTAGCTATGTAAAATAACAAATGCATTGGAACTGAATTACCACATTGAACATGAGATTTCCTCATATGTTTGTTTAAATATCAGTATGTTGACAACCCAGCCTTCAAACTGTGAGGCATCCATCCATTGTTATTGAGCCCTTAGTCATTTACATCACTGCAGTGAACTGTCCAAGCAGTCTCAGTGAAAGAAAAGTGAGCGGTAACTCTGTTTGGGTAAATGAAGCACAAAAGTGCCTCCTAGTAACAACCAAAGCATGTCAGTAAATAAAGGCGATGGCCTACAGCTACGGCTGCCTTAAAACAACAGGAGTTGTAATTGCAGCATGCTGCGAGCTACACTGGTGCTCGCCGGTTAGACTCTGAGAGGAAGGAGGGCTTTCATACGGAAATTAGAGGGCTTAACAGTGGCTGTTTGGTTTGTTTGAATAAACCATTGCTTTTATTTCGAATATGCTGCGGAATTTCGGTTTTATGTGCAGTCATCAAAAGAAGCTGGAGTCAAACTTGTGGGAGGAAAGAGAACTAATCAAGCTACGGTTTGGGACGTATTTCAGGAGAGCCAGTGGGGAGCAACTAGCCTACGTGTCTCTAAAGGGCATAGCTGATGGTTTATGCAGCGAACAGTCCTTTGTCTGAGCTTGTCTCTCAGTGAAGGGAGATCGGTTCAGATAAAGCACAAACACACACATAAACACATACACTGACAGGCGACATTGGGAATTGTTTAGAATGTCTGGGACTTTATTAACTGAATAAACAAACATCAGCTATTACAATACATCAAAGCTAAAAAAAGTAATATGATCGAGATCTTAAATGGGATACTGGGAAATTCAATTAGCAAGGTTTTCCATTGCTAATGATATTTTGTTCCATTCCAAAAAAGTTGATTTATCAAAATAAATAAACCTCTTTAATATTTTATTTTAGACAATTAGATTGAGTGGAGAGCCGAATTGACCTCTTGCTTAAATCTTTAACTTTTTAGAAAAGGGACTCAGAGATCTGAGTAATCTCACATGCATCTCCTGTAGAGTTTCTTAGAACAATGTAAATTGGGTTCAGATTTCCAAAGATACTAAAGTTTGAAATCAAAGTCTAAAATATCCATATGCACTTAAACTTTCTTATCAAACTCATCCATCACCAAATGACCAAATGAATGCACAGCGTTTATATCTTCATACAATGTAAATAAACTGTAATTTTACAGAATTATACCGTTTTATTTTACTTTGAAAGATGACAATAAAAATGTCAAAATACAGAAGTTGCATGTAAAATAACATGACAAACTTTACAAAAAAGTTTATTCTATAATGCCCCAGGTGACAGAATTTTACCGGTATTTTTACAGTACATCAATTCACTTATTTGTGTCTATTTTTGGTCCAAAAGAAATTTTGGAGGATCATCAACATTGATACTTACTACATAATGCAAACAAAAACATAACTGAAGTCTTCCTTCCGTCTCCTCAGAATCAGAATTGCCCAGTGTGTTTCCACACAAAACCTTGTTTGGTAAAGGAAGTTTCCGGTACACAGATCCAAATGCAAATTAAGATAAATAAAAATTTTTTAGAGTCAGATATGCAAATATAAAAATACAATGAATGTAGAATAATATAAGAAGCAGTTACACATTCTGTGAATGAATAACATAATTTACAGATTCTTTTTACATGTAGATGCTATACGCAACCTCTGACCAATACAGTTTTTCTTTTGGTCGACTTTAAACACATTTTAGAGTTTGAATTAATGTACTTTTTGTGTCAATGAAAATTCAACGAGGGCCTGATGATATCTGTAGCTCATCCCTGCGTGTAACTAAACTGTAGAGCTCTCCTCCATCCTGGCTGATGAACTCATAGGTCCCTCTTCTTATTAAATTAAATGAAGCGCTTTACTTGTTTTTCTTTCGTCAAAGCTTTGGCGTGTGCAAAGGCCGGAGAACAAAGCCTCCGCCTTCCTATAGAGAACATGAAGCCAGATCTACGCCATCCAAACTTGGCATAGAAACTCGGAGCCAATCTGTAAGCAATTTAGTGCAGCTCTTTGGAAGCAGTATGAGAGAGAGTGTAACTGTGTAAGAGAGAAAGAGAGATTTCTTATAAATAGTAATAGTGTGCGACAGTCAGTAAGTACAGAATGTGTTTGCTCCAAATGAATACGTGTTGAGAAAATGCTTAAAGGCAATCAAAAGCGAATGGCCACAGAAGATCGAGTCCGATATTAAAGTAATAATTTCCGGCACAGATTTTTCACTCCTGACCCAAATAAGAGGGAACTTCATGGGAACAAGATGTGTATGTTTTCCGTTATTGTGTATGAAATATGGCTTGTGTGAGTGTTACGATTATGTCACCCTTATGTCACCCTTATGCTCTCCAAATCTGTCAGTCGTAAGTATCGACCTGCACGGACCAAACATTGGGATCGTATAGCTGATATCATGTGACCGGTTTTACGAAGGCAGGTGGTGCGGGGTCATGCTCTCTGCCTTTATTAGACCATAGCAAACTCAAAGGCCCTTTTTGTGTCATGCCATCTCACCGCTGCAGTGGACCATTTGAAAAATGAGACGGATACTTCCTTCTTATGGATCTGTTCAGAAATGCTTGTAGAAAACGTGTCCGAGTTAAAACATTTATCGTCCTGATGGCTTGAAATAAACCTTTTCATGCATTTTATTAGAATATTTCTACGTAACTGTGTGGCATTTTGATATTCTGTGTGAAGATGATGACTTTTTTGTAACTAACTGGTTTGGCAACGACACATAGTAAAGCTACACAGCATTATAAAAAAACTACATATAAATGGAAAATCCTTGAAGTATTTCTGAAACCTTAGATGTCCAAATTCACTGTGCTAATATTTATGAAATATTGCAAAAAGATACAAGGTTTCAGAGGGACAAGTGCTAAATCAAGGGATCAGGAAGATTTGTATAAGTTCTTTATAAAAAAACAGTATACAGTATGTAAAAATAAATAATATGTTTCTTTTTGTTGCTGTTTAAAATACAACATTTATAACATTGTTGATAATGTCTCTTTCTCTTTTTATCTCCCCCTCTCTCTCCCTCCTCTCTCCCCTCATGTTTCTGGATGGATGATCGCCATGTCAACCCTGTAGGTGAGTGTATATCTGTACTGCATCCACAGTTATTACATAGCAGATGTTTCCTTTGGTCATTGCAGAAGTCTTTACTTCTTTTATAAACACCTAATTATAAGCAGCCTGTAATAAAGATGGTCCCTAGCAGAGAACCTCTTGGGATTGGGTGCACCTCTTTAAACTTTTGAACTCACCAAAAGTCTGGGATAACATTGGAAATATCATTTTAAACCAAGAAATGTTGACGTAGAAAGTATTTTTGATTCTTTGCTCTTTCTAGGTGTATAAACGAATAAATGTGTTTCCAACATTGGCCATGTAACCCTTTTGTAGAAAGCTCCAAGCTTCCATTGAAAAACAGGAAATCTTTGCCACAATAAAATACATTTTACTTGATTGTATTTTGATAAGCAAATTTGTACTATAAAACTTAAGACAAATTCAAAATGAATGCACTTTCACTTTAAGACTATACAGATTATTACAGACCGTTATAAAACAGGCAGTGTATGCAAACTTAATGGGTGCTTTTTTTAATCCGCATTCTTTTGTCTTGTTTAACGATAGACATGAACACCTGCGGCACACGGAGAGGCTTTTTTTAGACCATTAAGAGTGCAGGATGTAATAATAATGGTGGTTTAATGTCCGCCACTAATGCAGGATGACTCCGAACCGAGGGGCAACCTACCGGCCTCTCTCGTGAAGCCAACACGGAAGTGACTTTAATTGCAATTTATCGACTTGTCGCTAGAGAATGGCTCCAAAGGAAAGCAGAATCTCATTGTGCTCCATGTTAAAATAGGCAACTTTACAGCAGAAAAAAACTTGTTTACAGCCTGGTACAATTTTTTTTAATTGTGGTCTACATATCAAATTTGACCCTTTATGACAACTGTGAGGAGGGTGAATTCGTTTTATAACTCACCCGTTTAACTTATATTAAGCCTTAAATTTCTGCAAATTAGCTGCGTGGCCACTTGAGTGACAAGTGGTTTCAGCAAACCAGGCGCCTCAGCTCTAACCATGTCCCACCTTTTTGGCAACCCCCCCTTCCTACTTTAGGCTTCATTTTTACTCTTCGCAAACCTATGGGTGACGTCACAGACACTACGTCCATATATTCTACAGTCACTGGTCTGAATGGATAACGCTACGCACTCCTAGAGAAAACCACCAACTCTTCTTAGTCTATTGTTCCAATCAGGAAGCTGGGCTGATTTCCAAAGAATGTGGTTAGATGGATCTCTTAATTTAAGATTAGCATTTGTTAAGGCCAGATATTATTGCACAATGAAAACGGTATTTTCTTAAGAGCATAAGAAGGAAATTTACTTTCGTATGCCTTCGGGGCACAGGCGAATCATGCGAGGACAGATTAGCGCACTAAATAACACTGTAAAAGCACAGTTCTGCATGAACTCCAAGCGTTGGTTAAGTGAAGCCGCTATGGTTTCTCCCATGATCTGATGCTTAGATCCAGAAGTCTGATTTTACTGCTGGCTCACGGCTCGGTGCAGAACCACCTCCGATCTGAGATACAGTGTGCCACATTTTCCATCGAGACATCGCCGGAGGGCAAAATCAAAAGCTTCCATTACTTAGATCCCTGCTGTTCCCATTTAAGGCCACTTTTGAAACCGGAGAGAAGAGAGTGTCTACATTTGCTTTGTGTTGGAAATCTGCACATTAAGAGCAGATAGTTTTCTAAAGGTTATTCATCCCTCATGTTTGACTCTTCCTCCTCCATTGTAATCAGTTCTTTAGATGTAATCAGAGTTTTTCCATCTGTTTTGGATCTTGGCGATTTTCTTAAAGCTTCCCTAGTGTTCATTAGGCAAAGGCAGTCGAACCATAATGTGTGTGATGATGAGTGCGCAAACACCTTTTGCACAAAACTTGGGGTTAGCCCACGTCTCTCTATTCACAAAATGTGAGGGAGCAGTGAACGAGTGGCTACAGCCTTTTTCTCTCACTTTCAAGCTCTCATTTTCTAAAACTCAGTATCAGGTAACTAGCATGTTAAAGGTATGTTTAGCTCAATGCTCGGTCATGTCAGCTCATGTTTGACTAATCGCACGGCTACTTGTGTTACAACATTTACATGGCTGAGATACACTTGTGTTACAAGAATCTTTATCCGGTCACCTAGCTAGCCTTGTTATAACTTACCCCCCTGAACTCCTTCATAGTTTATATGTGGTAATTTACTATCCCATAAATCATTAGCTTTAGGTGTAAAAATTATACGGTGTGGATAATCTTTTTTGTAACACTTTACAATAAGGGAAAGATACTTTAACATTTATTAATCTTACATCAATAATCAGTACATAATAATTGCAGCATTTACCTATACATATTTAAAAATTAAGATTTTTAATGCACAAGGAATATGAATTAACAATAAACGTATAAAAGATGTATTTTCATCAATGTAATATTAATAAGGATAATAAATTATGTAACAATACGTTGCTCATTGTTTGTGTATGTTACCTAATGGATTAACAAATGGTTGTGAATGAAAATGTATTGTAAAGTGTAATTGTAAAATACTGTTTATGAAACGGTCAGTACTGCTCCTTGATTTTGATTTGTTCTAAGCTGTTATTACACGGCTCATTTGAATGCTTCATTCTGATTGGCCAGTCGCAACATTCCAAGGGTTATTATTTTCGAATAACAACCGCTCAAAACTAAAAGCACCCCGTAACCTGCAAGTCATTTTGAGAGGGGTAGTTTATTATTACACAAAAATGTATTATAAATATGTATTTTAACAACATATATGACATTGTTTACAAATGACCAATTTGCCTGTTCGTGACGTTTGAACGTCTTTACTTATTTAACAACCGAATATAAACTTTTCAATGCGAAAGGTCTGCATTTGGTAAAATGAGCTTTAAAATATTTCAACTTCACATTTTATATCCAGTATTTTTCTCATGTAGCCACACAAGCAGGAGAATGTACAAGCAGCCGGCTGTTATCGCAGACTTAGCCCCTTCAGTGTGATACAAGACCCTATGCTGTGGTCAGGTTCTTATCACACTGTCGTGGCTTATTTCTGCGATAACAACCGGCTAACTGTACATTATTCCTTTACTAATAAAATCCCTTAACTGTTGACCGCTTTACCTAGCCTAAGTATCACTTGCGACACAAATAGAATAACCTTTTTATAAAAGCAAAAGTCCGTGAAGCATTTTATAACAACCAAGGGGTGTTAGGCATGAAGCTTATTGCTTTAAAAAAATAATTTAACAACTTCAATTCAAAATTGAAAGATGGAAAAATTAAGTACAACCAGATTGTTAAGAAAGCATAACTATAAAAGCAACTCATGATTGTGCATTTGAACAAAAACTGTTAACTTAAACTTTAGTATGTAATTCGTTTTTATTAGTCAAGTTTAATTCTATTGGACTTTTCCCAAGTTGCAAAAGTCAATGTACAAAAAACAAACAATAAATATGGAAATTGTAAGAATATTTATTATGTAGAAGAAGGGATAAATCTCTATAGATCTATTAAAGGAACAGTACACCCAAAAATGAAAATTATATAAATATCTTTGTATTGATGAACACAGAGAAAGATATTAGGATGAAAGCTTGTTACCAATCAGTTCTAGGCCCCCATAGTAGAAGAATTACAATGGTGACTTTACAAGGCAGCGGATCCACATGCAGTTAAGAATTATTAAATGAAAGAACAAAAAAAATCTAGGAATTACTGGGACACAGGCACTTGATCAAATATTCAAGCACTCACAATAGACAAAGGACGTGGCAGGTGGCTCCGAGGCGGCCATCTTGGATGTGGCAGGGAGCTCCAACGCGGCCACCCTGAACGAGGCAGGGAGCTCACTGGGTTCAGAAACAGACTCTGGTGTGGTCGAACAGCACACAGCACAGACACTGAGAAGGGTATAAAATATTTAGGGGCAACCTCCACCTCACCCACAGTGAAGGTTGACCCAAAAGACAACAGAGCATAGTCCATAAAACTGCGCCAATGACCCTCGAGGACCATAACGGTAGATTATGTTTTTGTATTGTCCATTAAGACTGTCACAAAGCAATTAAATTAACACACAATCCGGATATATGGAGAAACAGGCAATGTCCAAGAAAGTTTGCACAGGGTCCTTGAGGGAATTATTACCTTGGCTGAGACGGGCCAAACGGACTGCTGGATCCATTGTTGTGGTGAGTCATTCTGTAACCAATGGCAGGCAAGGCAGTGGATCCACATCCAGTTAAGTTTTTTTTAAACTAAAGACAAAATGTAATATAATCAAAGAACAGTGAAACAAGGACTGTAAGTATATTACCGGTACACAGGAACATGATTAAAAGTTCCACGACTCACACTAGACAAAGGAAACACTGGGGTTTAAATACATAGAAACTAACAAGATAACAAGACACACCTGGAGGAACTAATTAATGCTAAAATCCACAAAGGATTCCAAACCATGGCACAGAACAGGAAGTAACAGAAAAGTTCACAAACACAGGAGAAACATGGACTGAGATTGTGACAGTGACCCATGTTTGCTTTCTTACATTTTTCAAAATATCTTATTTTGTGTTCAACAGAACAAAGCCATTTATAAAGCAATTGTTCCTATTGTTAATCAATGGTAACCAATAACTGTTTGGTTACAAACCAAAACAGACAACAGTATTTTTTTATTCTTAGGTGAACTGTCACCTTAAGTATGTGTATACTATACAAGACTGATTTATAAAAATAAAAAAATATTATTATAAAACATTGTTATTACATATTTTACATATTACACAGAATATTATAGAAGCTTCAGGTTAGGGCACTTTTGATGCAGAACGTAGTCAATCGTATAAAGTACGCTGTCAACCACGTAGCTAAGAACACCTTAGTAACAGTATGCTGTAGCTTTGCTTTGTCATTCACTCAGGACACCTTTGCAGTTTGGTGGTGAGTTTTTCACAGTCAAGCACCATTCACGTTATTTTAAGACTATGCAAAAATATATCTTTCTCAAATATAATTATTTCAGATTGCCTTGGGATGTGTTGTCAGGTTAAATCATTTGTTGTGTACAGATTGCTGTGAGGTAACATTGTTAGTTTGTATAGGCTATTGTCCTAGATTCAAAATGTCTGGTCCAGTCCCAACAATTGGAGAGCTTTATCTTTGGGGATCAAACCTACTGTGTTCCTCCATAATAAATCGCCTTTTTCTCTACACATGTTTCAAAAACGTTGGTCGCTTGTTGATTTCAGAGGCCATTATTTATGCCTTATGACATAATTAATGCACACCGGCTGCAAACAATGTGTATAAGCGATTAATAATGGTAGCGTTTTCAAGAAACATTTAACAGGGCTGTAAAACATACTTTTATTTTGCATTCAATTTTAAGTTGAACGTTTTTTTATTGTCGGAGAAAAGCCATATAATTACACGTTAAGGGAATCAGTTGTAAAACAAGTAAAAATTTGTTGAGTCTTGTGAAGTCGACTTGTGAGGGATCGGGTAAATGAGAGAGAAAAGATCTTCCCTCAGGGGACAAGGATGAGAAAGGTGCGAGTGTTTGTGTCTGTGTGTGCGTACACGTTAGAAAATCAGCAAAAGAGAACTAAAGAATAAAAGTATGGATTATATTGTCAAACTTTCATACACTAGGGACCGAATGGAGCCGGGAAATCTAACCGAAACCAATAAATAGATTGGGAAGATAATGTGGGAATTCCAGAAATCCCTGATGATGAGTCAGTGATTAATATGTCTCCGCAGAGACCCCAATAAATTCCTCTCTTGATTGGGAGCGCGATGTGAGGTTTAGGTTGCCATGGTTTTATGTCCGGGTGGCTTGTCCTAGTTCTCTTTCAGAAAGATCCAGTTGATTGGAGAGTTATGTCAGTTGTCACTCGGTTGGGTCTCTTCGGGAATCAAGATACAGTTTGATTGAAATAATTGGGCTGAATGGGACTTGATTAAACACGTTCTGGGTGGTCTCAACAAAAGGGGCGTTTTTAAATAATGACATGGAATGTGAAATAAACATGAATTTTTAGTTCAGCCAACCCATACTAAAATGCATTTTAGGTATTGAGACAGTGCTTACATTTATAATAAGTTCCAAGATTGAATATCATTTTCCTGCTTTCACATCGCACATTGAATGTTACGATTAATTACAGGTTTATTCTCCACTCCACCCTTAGTACTAAGCTTAGTATTTCTGGTAGAACCACGTAAAGGTGCTTTGTATAATTTTTGGAGAATGTATTAACAGAAATGCAATATCATATACATAAATATGTATTCTGAGGTGTATTAAGAAGCGTTATGTTTTTTTTTGCATTAGAATGAGCTTTTTTTCTACATACAGGTCCCCTTACATGGAATTCGCCATGTTGCTTCTACGGAAGCCCTAAACAGACAAACTGCTCTACTGAGCGTGTGTCCTTCAGCAATGAAGTGAATGACAACATCTTAGTCCTGTGTCAGTCGCCATAGTGCTTCGAAAGGAGTAAGCCTTGGTTGCCATTCGCATCCTCACCTAGATGCCGGTACATTTTATATATTGGACCTTTAATGGGAGTAGTTCACTTTAGAATTACAATTTTATGATAGTTCACTCACACACATGTCACGCAAGCCGTCCGTTTCTTTATTTCTTCTGTCGGAAACAAATAGAGGCTTATGAGGAAAGCTTTCCAGGGTTCGTCTCCATATAATGGAGGGGCTGTTGGTTTAAGGTTCAAATTTCTGTTTCATCGCAGCTTCAAAAGGCCGTACACGACACCAGCTGATGAATAAGGGTGTTGTCTAGAGAAACGATTAGTCATCATTTTACAAGAAAACTAAAAAATGATATACTTTTTAAACATAAATACAGGGCTTGCTGCACTGCCTCCAAGATTGCTTCGTTCTAGAATAAATCAGCCATTTGGAATTAAATGGTTCAATGATTGCCTGCCGGCGAAATTTGGGTTTATGTGGTAGATTTGAATAATGAATTAACACAACATTACCAAGTAATGTAATTCTACTTGGTTTCATTATACTTCACCTGCTGGTATATTATCTTAAAATATATAATGATGGCATCATGACAACCCTTACATTATATTAAGATCTGGTATGTTTGTGTGCACCAATGTGGCTTTATTGTTATAATGTCATTAGTACAGTGAACTGACAGCGGTAACATTACCATCATTTTCGTATTCTGATTTGTTGCTGTTCCAGAGTTCTACAGTTCTACAATTTAAATTCTACAATTTAACAATTTATTTCCCTCTTTAATACTTTGAACATAGCAGTGTGTGTTTACAGCCAACAAAAAAACAAGATTAAAGTTCATTTTGATGCCTTGCAAGCAATGGTACATCCTGGAAATGCACCTATGAAAGCTTGGGTGGCAGTCTCACCTTTGTTAACCCATGGTAAGGCAGAACTGTCAAAACTGACTGCACATGCACTGGAGGGAGATGTGTGCAGAACACAAATTAGTCAGATGCCAATCAGTACAACTGCCCCGGAGGGCAGCACTATCTACAGCTGTTAACATATCATATTTGACATCCAGCCACTACCCCGCACCCCCGGCCACCACACCCTCATGAGGAGGCTGAGATTTATGGCACTTTTGAGGCCTGTGGGCCGCAGTCTAGCTCTGATTCTGACTTCGTCATGCAGGAGGCTGTGATTACAGGCCAAGCTGGAACGGTTAAGCCTGAGTCAGCGCCATCTCCCTAGAAATCTGCATGAAGCCACACGCACACACTCGCTTGCATAGATCAAACCATCTTTCCAGACGTGCACATGGGTAAAGAAAATCACTGAGCCCTTTAGCATCTCTAAATAGTTCATAAAAAGCAAACGATAAGAAAATTACAGATGTGATCTTTAAAATCTCTTAGTCAGCATTTACATATAACAAACTGAACTGTAATTAGAATAGCAAAATTTGAGATCTTAATCTGTGCGATTCTCCTCAAATCTTCCCTGTCCTATATATAATATCCACATTTTGTTTAACTATTCTGCATTTTATTCTTAACAGCTTTCACTTGCTTGTCTGTGTCTGAATTGTAGGTGAAAAGTTTGAAATAAAGTTTTTACTTAATGGAAGCAAGAGAACCGCGGCGAATGTAGATAGAAAAAGCTCATTCTAAGGTAATAAAAACATAACGCTTTATTATATAAGGTCTTTATACACATCTAAAGACATAGCTATGTATATTATTTTGCATTTCTGTCAATAAATTCCCCCCCAAATTACTCACAGCACCAAAATGGGTTTACTGATGTTAGTACAACCATATAAAGTGTTACCGGTTTGGTTGGCTTCAAAAAACGTTTAGGATCACTAATGCTTGATTAGTTTTCCAAATTTTAGAATAATAGGAAACCTACCAAAACCATGATTTAACTCTGTTTAACTTGACTTTTGATAAGAAGCATCCAACATAAATTAGTTGTTATATTTTAAATCTGTTATATATCTGTTTAGTATCTTCATAGTAGTTACTTCGAAGATGCTAAACCTCAATTCTAAGCAAAATGCACTTTTTGCTTGGAATTGCTTTGAATTGGCAAATCGTACACTAGGCATTTTATTATCCAGCTTCTTGAGGTCTCAACATGGAAAGCTTTTTAAACCATTCTGAAGGAATTTCCATCTATGCTGGATTTTTTTTTGGCTGCCTTTTATCCAGAATTTGGTCCAATCAATTTCAAAAATATTTTTTAATAATGTTTGCACAGTTACTTTGAAAATGAATCACATCTGATAAACATTGCACAAAAGATAGAGATGCAGAGTATGTATAGTCTATTAAATCATAATCAGTTTTTTACTTTTGGATGAATGTACTTTTTTTTTAAAACCATTATGTGAATTGTTACTACTTTATTTCTTGCTCAATTTATTGTAAAAAAAATACAGTAGTTGCCAAAAGTCGGGGGCTCCATTTGTTCAATATTTGCTTTTAATGCTCCCTCAGGTTCGATTAAAACGTCAAAATATGAGGTGTCTGGTGCAAAATGGACAAAACATTAAACTTTTTTTGACAAAATTATTTGGGAGAAAACCAAACTACAAAGTTAGAAAACAAAAAGCATACAGTAACTAATCCATACATTAACTACACTATTATCTATTAGTACTATTTATTGATCCTCTCATGTTATAATATTTTGTAGACATTCTCATATCTTTATAAACTTTGCATGCGTGTTATGTTAAATAGTTTTGCTTGGCGCCCTTAAATTCTTCTCCAAGCTGAGCTTGTTTTTATATCCCAAGTAAAACTTTGCATCATAAATACAAAGTGTTTAATGCATCTTCAAAATTATCGTTGAATTTAAATCAATGATGTCAACTGTGAAAGGTGGGACCTTGGCCTCTACTGTAGTTTACATAGCGTCAATCACTACTGTACATCTCATTTAAAAAAGAATTATCTGTTGACGGTTGATATTGTTTCCTTTGAGTGGGCTAGGCATCCCCCTAGTAGCCCCTAACATCTACATATCTTCTGCATCAAAGACAAAACACGATCCCAGATATGACTCGGATGTACAGTGTGTACGTACACTCATCCATGTCCTGTAGACTGCTCTTTGTGCTTTGTGTGTGGGCCTGTGCCGCATGTTTAAGACCACCTTGCTGTGTTCTGCCCGCATAGCTTGTGTTTGGATGACTTCCTGCTTCATCAAGCCGTTCGCTGAGACAAGCCAGGCCTGGTTAGAATCAACACACACACACACAGAGCTCCACACTGGCCTTAGAACTCTCTCATTACACACCGATGCTAATGTCACTTTCCTTTATCCAACACCTTTCTCTGCGTCCCCGTGATTTATGAAGCCTCCACCTGCCTTCATCACTCATACGCCAAGGGTTTACCTAAGACCATGTCAATGGACCTGAGGCAACAAAGAGCCATAAAGTTTTCTGCTGTTTGTGAGAGAATTACAATTAATCTGCACACAGTCTGTTGAGAGACTTAAGTTTCGTGTTAATTACATATGTGTTGGTCTTTATTTGTAGCGCCGGAGAGCAGGTTTGAAGCAAAGCAATGATACAAATCCACATTTCTCAAAAAAATTGTGAAGAAAGTACCTCCAAACACATTGTGTCACCACGAGCTTTGCTTATAAAGTGAGGGCAAGTGTGAAACTAAAGAGGTGGTTTGAGATTTTATGAGGACCGTTTTTTTTGCAGCGGCAGAGTGTGAGAAGAGAACTTCACCCCTCTTAGCGTTAGCTCATGTGGCATTTGGCTGTTCGCACCATTTACTGCCGGCCAAAAAGGTCTCAATCAGTTGTGCTACATTTGCAGCCCACGGGTTTGAAAGCCTCTGTGCATTTCGCTTCAGTGTTGTGATGTCATTCTGAATGTAACGCCTGTCAACAGGGGTATGGAGTGGATGATGTATGATGGAAATAGAGCATTGGTGGATTAGAATTAAAGAGTTCTAACTTCAGTGAGTTATATAGGAAATGCGGATGATTGGGGATCAGTCTGTGCGAGCCTCCCCGATTCACGCGTACACCTCAAGCATTACTTTATTGGCATCAGCGTCACATAAATCACAGCAGATAGACTAGACTATTAGATTTATTTCTCAGAAGACGGACCAGGAGTGTAATTCTTTAATGCAAAGAAATGAAATTCGTAGTATTTATCTTGTTTTCATTACAAATATGTGAAAACTCTTAAAGTCCCAGTGAAACAAAAATGTAAATGGCTATTTTTCATTAAAAATTACAGTGTTTATCGTTAATAGCTTAGCAATGTCTTATTCAAAATTCCGTTTCACTTGGAAATGTGAATACGGAAGTATAAATGATTGTGACTTACGGTTCATGGGGACTTTAAAGGTCCAGTGTATGACATTTAGTGGCATCTAGCGGCGAGGTCGCGAATTGCCACCAACAGTTCACTTCACCGCTGACCCTTCCCTTTCGAGGCACATCGGGGGCTGACACAGGACTAAGATGTCGTCACTTTTTCACTTCTTTGATGTAGGAGATGACATATTTACAAAACGTGTTATGTAGAGCATGTTGTCCATTTGGGCTACTGTAGAAACAAAATGTTGAATTCCATGAGAGTGGACCCGCGGTGTATGTAGATAGAAATGGCTCGTTCTGAGGGAATTATAACACCTCAATTATGTAAGGTCTTTATTCACCTCTGAAGACATAGATATTTATACCATAATGCATTTCGATAGATCCTTCAAAAACATACACAATGGACTTTAAATAATTGACTTGAGAATCAACATGACAACATATTAAGGCCCGATGATTCACAAAATATATTAATTCTGTAAACTTAAGATTGTTTTTCTTAGTCCTTTGACAGATATTTTTGCTTGTTTTATGAATCTTTGTGATTTACATAAAAACCCCACTGATTTTGTGTGTTGTTTATAAACCTGCTTTATCTAAAATAGATTGTTACTATAAAAGATAAAAAAACACATTCCATTAGTCAAGCAACAGTCTCTTCAAACTCTTGTATAGAAACTGCAAACTGTTGTATAGAATGAAAAAGCACTTGAGAGTGAAATATTTACATCTATAACCGAATGACATCTTTTAGAGACGTAAACAAACCCTGTGTTGCATCTCTGCAAATGAAACCAGGTGTAAAGTACATAATGTTGGACTGTAATAGCATGACAGTGGAGTGTGTCCCCTGCTTGAGTGTGAATGGAAGTGCCACAGCAGAGTTAGAGAGTGTTTATGGTGCCATGTCCCCTCCTGCGCATCAGGGCTCTTAAGAGCACCGGGGTTAATGTTAGCCTGTAAAACTTTTAAGTGC
Organism: Triplophysa dalaica; assembly: GCF_015846415.1. Lineage (NCBI taxonomy): Eukaryota > Metazoa > Chordata > Actinopteri > Cypriniformes > Nemacheilidae > Triplophysa > Triplophysa dalaica. The sequence goes on from NC_079547.1 coordinate 17,847,764, forward strand.
TTTTAGCCACAGCCGTTCTTTATATGCAGGGACAGAGCCCCAGTGTGGGGGCTTCACTGAGAGGCTTGTATTTCTTCATTACGGAAGACCTGAAGTGCGTGTTGAAATGTTGGCATTTTTTTATGCTAAAACTGTGAGCTCCTGGTTCACAACTAGGCTGCCAAGACCCTTTCTTCCTTATCCACGAAAAATAACAAAAATCTGACTTGGTGTTTACATTTTATTTTCTTAATCTGAAATGAACATTTGTGATATATTGCACCATTAAGATATGTATTTCACATCTGTGATATTAAAGTGATAGTTCACCCAAAAATGAAAATCCTGTTACCATTCACTCAGTCTCATGTCATTTTATACTTTTATAAATTTGTTCTGATGAACACAGAGAAAGATATTTGGAAGAATGTTAAGAGTTTTCAATTCTCTGACACCATTGACTGCCATAGTAGGACAATTTAAATGGTAGTCAAAGGTGCCCCAGAACTGTTTGTTTTCCTAAATTCTTAAAAATATCTCACTTTGTGTTCAAGAGACCAAAAAAGATGCAATATATTTTCTCCTACAATGGTAGTGGATGATGTCACCGAACTGTGTTTAACAGAACATAGAAATCTATATAGGTTTAAAAAAACGTGAGGGTGAGTAAATGATTTTCATTTTTGAGTGAACTAGGATCTATTGACCGAAATGGCATATTATATACATAACTCTGTCTTCAGAGGTGTATAAAGACCTTATATAATGAAGCATCATTTTTATTTCCTTAGAATGAGCCATTCCTATCTACATACAGCGCAGGTCCCCATTCATGGAATTCGCCATGTTGTTTCTAAAGTAGCGGAAAAACTACTCTGCAGAGCGTGCTTCATAAATACGTTATCTTTGGTAAAGAAGCAAAAACATGGTGTCTTCCTTATACTGTGTCAGCCACCGCAGTGCTTCCAAATAGAGGGAGGAGTGGTGGAGTGAGCCGTTGGTTGCAATTCACAACCTCACCGCTAGATGATGCTAAATGGCATTTACATGATACTACAAGAAACTTCATAGAATTTCATGGAACCATAATACATAAAAAAATTCGACCTTGGTTAATAAAAACATAAATATCAGATTACAGTTTTAATGTTTTAACCTGACTGAAGCAAATGAAATAAATGAGTATGAAGCTTTTACATCTACATACTGAACATGCTCTTGATGTGCACCCCACCTTCTCTCTTACTGTATAGTTATTTTCTCGCTGTCCCTTTCTGTCTCTCTTTACATTTCAAATGATTTGGCTCTAAACCTAGCAGTGAAGTGGGAATATCTGGTGCACTTAACATAGCTCCACAGAAATGCTAAACTAAACAAGAATTTGTCTTTTGTTTGTTTCTTTCGTAGTTGGACAGCTTTCTAAACTCAGTTTTACTCTACCAATTTACTTTAAATGTTCCATTCATTAATCCATCTGTTCGAAGTAATTGTACCAAAGGTTGTGCAGGAATTTTGCCAGCCCCGTCAATTTATTTCTGTCATATTGCTGCGCTTGCTAAACGTGTAGCCTTGTTTCTGATAGTCTCGAAGACAAAATAAACTTTTTCGCTCGGCCATACTATATCGAATTAGGGTTTAAGCAATTCATTTGGAATCCGTTTTTAAGCGTCCTGTGGAAACATGGTGCTCAGATGTTGTTGGCTGTACTTCAGGAAGGGTTATGGCTCCTTGTGTTTGTAATTGCTCTCTGTGAAGGCAATCTCTTGATGAGCTCTAATGGACCTGCTGTGGCTCTGAAGTGCTGTTCAGTGTCCTACAGAAAGACTTTAGGTTTTAGGAATGAACATACTTTGATCTGTATGGTATTTACACAGTGCAGGGAGTGGAGGTGGTACTTCCCGAAGCATTTACCTTTAATGTCTAGGAGTGGGCTTCCTGGCTGAAAAGATCGGCTTCCATGCTGGTCCAGGGTAGTCTATGCTGGTCTGGTGAAGTTGCGTTGTTTTGCTGGTAAAACCTGTTGATAAATGTAGCAAAGTGTTGCTAGTTACAATTATCTAAATAATCGAATTATCTAAAAATCATATAGCAGTACTAAAAGTAGTAAATAGAAAAGTACTTTTTGCACACAGTTTTACTAAATACATCAAATATTGAGGAAATTGATTATAAAGCTAGCCTTGTCTGGATTGCAGGTTTGGATTTTACTGAATTAACAAATAAACAAACATGAACTAAATTATGCTTTCAGAGGAAAACCTCAGGTCAGACACATATTTTGATTAAAAAAAATAAGACCTTATGTTGTGGAAAACAGGAAACAAACTAGCCATGGTAATTGGGTATGACCGATTGCAATGTTTATACAATTCTGGAAAACGCATGCTAAGTATATTCTTGCGTCACAGAAGCATCCAGATGTACAATAGAAGAGCCGTGTTTGCCTTTAATTTTAGCTACAGCAAATTCATTTGTGTTTGTCAATTTTTAAAGGGATGCTTCACCCCAAAACATGTTCAAACTAATTCAGTTATCGTTTGTTCCACCTTTGTCTTGAAAACCTTTACATCACTTCTACTTCTGTGAAACACAAAAGAAGAAATTCTGAGATATGTCATCCTGGGTATATCAATACAATGGAAGTAAATGGGGTCCAGTGTTGTTTGGTTACCAAGGTTCTTCAAAATATCCTCTTATGTGTACTGCAAATGAAAGAAAGTCATACAGGTTTAGAATGAGTGTAAGTAAATGATGAAATAATTTTTATTTTCTTGGTGAACTATCCTTTAAATCCATCAGACATGCTTAACTCAAGAATGTAGTTTTAATAACAACAGCATTAGATGAAGCCCGTGCTGGGAAAATGAAGTGAGAAAGAAAATGAGAAAATGTCAAATATGTGAAGCACATACTTTACCTACATGATTTGTTTTAAAGAGATATTGCATTTCGTTAAAAACTGTTGCTCAGTTCCTAAGAGCCAATCACTTTGCCAGTATGCATGAATTTTAGGCTCTCTTTGACCCTCTCTGCGATTCTTCTATTGTTAGGAATGCCGTGGATCAAATATGTCTTTGAATAACTCTAAACTGTTGAAAATCTTAGCTGTTTTTGGATACAAAAAATGTCATGTTTTCCGCAAGAACTTCAAAGAATAGTGTGGTACTACTACGGTACATGTCTAAAGAATTATAGTATTCCTATCAAAAAAAAGTATATTCTGTCTGTTTCAGTCTTTTACGTTTCAATAATTTCAGGTTTTTTAAAGGAGCAGTTCACCCAAAAAATGACTACCATAGTAGAAAAATTGCTTTACAAATGTATTTGTTCCGTGGAACACAAAAGAAAATATTTTGATGAATGTAGGAAAGCAAACAGTTCTGGGCCATTTTTGCCTACCATTTTATTTTTCCTATGATAGTCTATGGTGGCCAAGAACTGTTTGGTTACAAGCATTTTTCCAAGTATCTTTCTCTGTGTTTATCAGAACAAAGAAATGTTTACAGATTTGGAACAACTCGAGGCTGAATAATGAAAAACTGTTCCTTTTAGTTGTTTTCCTGTCTTTTCACCAGAAAGTTTAAACCTCTTTATTAATAAAAAATAATGCACAAATATTCTATCCTATAAATTGTCATGGTTACCAAACAGATAAATCAGGATTTGTGGAGTTGATAATGTAATATGGGCCCTGATGAGATACTGAATTTCTGGGTTGGATTATAAAGGGGCTACGAGTAGATTGTGTTCTCTCTCTCTTTTTTTCTGGTCATATGTGACTGATTAGAGGATGGGACAGGCTTTGTTTTCCCTCTGTTGGCCTGCTTGGAATTCCATCGGCTTTACGGTGCTCTCACCCCTCTGATCCTGCTGATCAGTGAGACCCTGGAGATGGACAGATGGAGACCCGCTCTCTCTCCTCCCTCCTCAATGCTTCTCTTTCACCATTTCTGTCTCTTCCTACCCATCTCTGATGTCAATGCTGCTCTCTCTGGGGTGACAACGTAAGAGGCCATTCAGCTGTGAAGTGACTGGACAATTGCTGATTTTGGCATTGCCCTTGTCTTCTTTTAGAGGCCTTAATCCACTATATGTGATTGGGGAAGGAATCTGATTGGATGGGAGTGGAGTTTTCGAGTGTTTGTGAGATTATATGATACATAATTACATACTGTCACTCATGCATCTCTATCTGGCTTGTGGTGTTTAGTGTTCATTAGGTCACAATATTTGTGAACAAGACATTTTTGCTTGCCTTTAATGCGTTTTGGTGCTACATCATCATTTATACTGGTTTTAAATTCAGACCGATGGATTTTTCAAATATATTTTTGACCAGAAGGCAACACAATTAAAATATTTGATCTGTATGGGTGTTGCTTTTCAAATAAACTACAAAGAAACGCTAACATACCAAGATAGGTTGTAGATTCTATACAGTATATAAATATCTGGGAATGGTATATTTTGGCCTGTACAACCCTTTTTTCAAGAACGTACAGCCGAAAACATCAAAGAAAGATGTTATTTTTACATTTCGCTTCGGATGTTTTTGAATTCGTTGACATTGCTTTCACCCAGTCATAAATGTGTTAGCCTTGAAGAAAGGTTTATGTGCCTCCAACAGATGAATAGAGTTACAGCTAAAATCGCTGTTTTGGAAAAAAACAAGTAAACCCTTTTCAGATTTCAATGAAGTGCTTTGAGGTTTCCCTCAAAGGACATGTGGAAGCAATATAACTTTTTGCACTGTTGTATTTTGAATGACACATGCTTCATACTTCGATAGGCTTTAAATATACTGGTACAACTAGAAGGTCACATCTTTGTAAACTTCTTTCAGTTTTTGACATCGGAGATCGTGCATAAAGGCACAATATGATGAAATTGCTTCAGTGTTACTAAACAAAGGCATTTTGATAGTCAAAGCATCCTAAGTCTCTTAACTTATAAAGGATTTTACTACAGCAGTTTGGATGGTAATGCCTGCCTTTTGAATAGCCTTGTCATCGTATCAAAAGCTGGGCACAGGAGTTTGTTTATAGTGAGATCATGTGGAGTGAATGCACGAGATTCACTCGGCGATGACAGTTAGTTGGCCCCTCAATGCTCCGTATCCTCCCAGAGCATTATTACTAGACCGCAGGGTCGTCATCTATTAAAACATGATGTATATCCACTCCCCCATCGTATTCTGCAAAATATTTACAAATTGTTTTCAAATTGTTAATGCAATTCGGTGCGTTCTGTTATTTGGATACGCCGCAGTTTGTACGGTCATCTTGCTGTTATGAATTTTAAGTCATTTTTGCCTTTTGAGTTTTTCCTACCCTTGTCATCCCTAAATGTCAAAGCGAGCTTTGCTTTGTTCTTCCTTCCACACAAACGAATAAAACCACTCCGAATACCAAAGCAGACATGCTGTGAAAGTCATTAGCGTGACTCCCACCGACCCCCCAGTCACCGGGGGGAGGGGGGTCACCAGACATCCTTTGCCTGCTTTGACCTCCTGTCTCACAGGAGAAGAGAGGTCAAGGCAACCATTTTAGGGTTCATGGTGTGATGAATGACTAATGTTACTGTTCTGTCATAAAGCGGTGTTTCGTATGACCTCTGATACGATGGCTTTGGTTCTTTTTGCGAGGTGACGGTATGCTAAATTAGATTAGCTTCTATCAAAACAATCCTAATCGCATACTTCGTAATGGCTGGGAGAATATTGCCCCGACTCCACCACATTGTTAGTTTTTTAGCTGACAGTTCTAACATACTACAATTACACTGGAATGTATCCTCCTTGTGAAGCCGACTACTTAGCATCAATAACCATATGATGTGCAACCAATGCCAGATTGAAATGTTTCGTGCAAACCTCCGTCGAAACCGCAGCTCATTCTGTTCCATGATGGTCTCCCTACGACTCCCTGAAAACGGCAAAGACCAAAAATGTGAAAGGAAAAGTGGTGGATGAATCAAAGTGGAGACCACAGGCCAGTGATGGCTTCAACAGGGCCGAGGTTCTTGAGTCGAGAGGTTGGCAGGCGCAGACATTCCACCGGCGTAATTTACGAGCTCCTGACTAATCCACCCTGATGCATCACCGTAGAGGGCGGTTGCGTAACAGACCACCGTCCTCCATTCAGCTCAGTCTTTATTGTTCTTTTACTCACTATTTCTTCATTTATGTCACTCGCTTTAATCCAATGTCTGCTGTTAGTCCATTTGTTTTCATTTCCTAATTAAGTGTGATCACTAAAGCTTTAACTGTTGTTCTTACTTGGGGCTAGTATTTAACTTTGGCACATATATTATACCTATTATCTTTTGGCTTGTTAAAGTCATAGCTCACCCGAAAATAAAAATGTTGTCATCATCATTTACTCACCATCTTGTTATTTCAAACCTGTTTGACTGTCTTTCTTCTGCAGAACACAAAAGAAAATAATCCATTGACCTCCGTTGTATTGACACAAAACCACAGAGACATTTCTCAAAAGAATCTTCTTTTGTGGAAGTTGTAAATGACAATGGGTGTATAAATGATGACAGAAATGGTTATTTTTGGGTGGAAGTTTTAAGGAGGGGCTGGTAGATGCTACGAGGGTGTGCTGTTACATTTCAAACAATCAGACTTACAATATGCTTAAAAGGATGATCATGAGAATGATAAAGATTTAAGCTTTTTAAGCTATAGGCATACATTGCAATAGGGGATGCGATGTTGCACCTTTACACCTCCATTGCTACCCCTTGGCAAGCATCCACAACAGCCAAGCACTGTAGGCACCTGGAATTTAGGGCTGGGCGGTATGACCAAAACTTTATATAACAGTGTTTTCCAGATTTATACCAGTTTCACGGTATATGGCGGTATTTTCTACTACATTTTCTACTGATTGAGAGAGGAATTAGTGCTGTTGATTGACTTAATATGCCCTTTTATACTGTCACGGTAACAGTATCCCCTATCGTAACTGCAAAGTTTAGAATTCTTTAACAAGTGAATAGCAGGCAAAGGTAACTTGTCTACACAATATTTCAGCAAATAAATAGACACCAAAATTGCACAAAATGAACTTTTTTCCTTAGAAGCACTGGTGCTCCCAACTTCAAGAGTTAGTAGCATCCACCCAGAAATTAGTAGTTTAAAACAAGATAGTAACAATTGTACCATTATAACATGCATGTAATATATGTTGTGTTTTACATAGTCACAATGAATTCATGATTTCCAGAAATTATATTTTTTAATCATAAAACCATGGCTAAAATTAGATATGTGAGAGGAAAGCGATCGGATCATGCTCTCAATCCTCCTTACTGACCCTTATTTCTCATCATAGCATATGGAGAAACAGTTCCAACTAAACACATATCATATTATATACTTATATTGAGGGGAACACGATCGTTTTTTGAAAATGTTTGTTTGTGAGTATATTTAATATAACGTAACTTGCAATAGCTACACTTGTGCAGCTGTTCAGCCGCGAGGTGCACGCTCCCATTGCGACGGGAAAGAAGTATGTACGTTACCGCTCATGCTCGAGACGCACGCAAACATCCAAACGCATTAGTTTAGCGCAAGTTTATATAGAAAAATTATGATAATGTGAAAATGAGAAAGACGTATTCTGTGTGAATGGCCGGTCACAGTGCAACTGTGCGTTGTTTAAGCGACGTATATATTAAAAATAATCATAACAAAAATACGCACCGGTATTTGATAAGAACCGGTATATCGCCCAGCCCTACTGGAATGACACGGGCTAAACAAAACTCACATTTTCTTTTGAAGATGTAATAACCTAGTCCCGTTCTGTCTTTCTCCTTCACCCATACACACAACCCACTCTAAAACATTTATTGATGCCGCATGAGACTTGATAAACCAGTCTTCCAGAGAAACAACTGGGTGAGCTGTCAGGGGCCCATCGGCCTCTGTAGACTGTCAGCAGTGGCTGCTCATTTCAAAGAGCGAATGCGGACAGGCTTAAACCACCGAGCGCCTTTTCCAGATGTGCAGAATCAAAGGGATGGCTGCACATCAGTCTACACAACCACGGGCCAAATCCCCCTGACTGTAATGCTGGGGACCTAGAATGGGTTAAATTATTGCTCGTCATATCGAAAACACCACTATGGTTCACTTGACTTCAAATAGTAACTGCTGTGTGTATGTTCCACATGAGAGTGCCAAGATTTATCGGTCTCTAGTGGAAAACAAGCAGGCTGAGACGTATAGAGTGTGTGAAATTAAATGAGGTATTTAGTTGTACTGTATTACTGAGAGATAAGACGTAATGGACATGACTTTTAAGTTATCTTAAGAAATGATCTCAAGCGTAATCATTTTGAAGTTGTTTACGCCTGGTATCTCATCAGTTTTTAAAGGGCCAGACCATCACACTAACTTGACATCACATGCAACTTGAATGTAATCGAAACATCAGTCCTTTAAATAGTGGCTGATTTATTTTTTAATACATGAAATTTAGAGTGAATTGCACAGTTGGTCAGAACTTCTTTTTCATCCTTTGAACATTGAACTTTTATTATCTGTGCACTGTTTCTGTCTGGTTAGGAGCCCATAGATATGCTTTTGTTTAAAATCCCGTTGAGGCACTAGGGCTACGTCACTGTAATTAATTTCATACTTTAAAAGCAGCCCAAAAATGCTTTGTTGTATCTCCAAAATGCCCATTCCACAAGACTTATTTTTCTTCAAAGGTAGCACTCCTCAGTACACAATATGTGTCTCTCCTAGAGCCTCCGATAAGTTTTAATCTATTTCCATGAAAAGCTGTCCCTGGTTTTAGATATCTCTTGGGAACATATGATCTGGAACATATGACCCACCAAATGAAGGCATGTGATAACATCTGAGCGGCGCATTATTAGTGTAAACATCTTCCATATGCTATCAGACGCTGGCTTCATCTGTGGCCTGTTCTGCTTATGAGATGTTGCTTTGTTGAGGAACTACACTTGAAGGTTCCTCTGAGAGGTACCATTTGATAGGATAATATCAAGGGACTTGTCAAGACAGCTGTCAGGATGGGGCGGATTTAGTAAATGTCCATGTGTCCCCAGTTACACAGATGGATTAATGGATGCTTCCAAGTCTTAAGCGAGGTGGAGGTGCGGGAAGGGGGTGAAATTGCGAACGAATCCTGTATGTCGAGCTCGACACATTATTAACACATATAGTGTGTTTTGTGTTTAGCAATGTTGCCCTGTGAATTTTATCTCAGCAAGATAAAACATCTCATAGCTAGTTATAGGAGATGAGGTCATACAAAATAGGTTTGTTTCCCTTGGCTCGCTAAACCCACTGTCTCTTTATCTCTGTAATTCATTTCTTACAGTTTGGTGCGGTGAAGGACTGATGGGAATTTGTTGCCATGTTTTATTTCTGTCTTCAAATTTAGTTTTCTATCTCCAAAGGTCCTTCCATCTAATGTGCTCCATTGTTCCCCAATTGAACGTGATATCTTCAGAGCGAATCAAGTTGCATTGTTACCCCTTGCACAGCATTGCTCAGGCATTGGGATGCTCAAATCCATGGCTTGCTGTCATCTTCCTTCATTGATGCTTTTGTCAAAGAGGTTAAAGCCTGTGTGTGTTAAGAAGTTCAATGATGTTCTGACGCAATAGAAGAGGGGCTTTAAGGGAAGTAGACTAATCTTTACCACCCTGATGGCATCATCATCATGTGAAGCTCTAAGTTACTGCCCCGGTTGATATGTACTTATCTACACAAGTGTGCCCCTTGAAGTCAAACTTGTAGGGAGTATGTTCAGTTAATGCTTCATTAACATCTACTCTTCACTTCTTAAACCTCAGAGTTCCTCAAAGGATCTCCTGCAGTCTATATTCTCCACTGATAGACCATAAAGAAAAAAATCTGATTAGCACTAAGTTCTGTGGTTCGGTTATAGATGATCTCCCAGATGTCTTAATTCACAACGAAGCGCACAAGAGACGCTTCCCTGAATGTTTCTTGTGGCAGAATTTATGACAGCTGGATGAAAAAAGAGAAATAGCAAATACTGTACAGTCATACATGAAGACATGAAAACACACACACATGCCTCATCGCTTTGTTGTTTACAGCTCAGATTCTAACCAGATCCAGACTTCCCACACATCATCACTCATTGTTCTTCTTTCGATGCAGCCATGTTAACCCAATGAAAACACATGCATATGAAGTGCTGTTCAACCTCGGGGAGCATTTCAGTCAAAATCCATTTGTACAAAGTTGTATGATGACTAGTGATGTATGGCTGTTTCAAATGAGAATTTGAACCCTATCGGACAGAAAGGGCCATTTCAAGCCCTGCGTATTGATTTTTGGTTGTTGTTCACGCTGACTAAATGATTTTTGTCATTATTATACGCTGATGTCATTTAAAAGGAACGATAGAAATGAAATGTGATTGTATGAAGCACATATTAAATGGAAGACTGATAGAAAGTTTGAGAGGCAATATATTTTGCTATTTATAAAGTAAAATGTGAAACATTGTAACAGTACGGAAATCATTTAGAATTGTAAAAATCATTTTGCAATTAAATAATTCAATATATTTCATATTATTAAAAACATTGAGCCAGGATATCATTATTATTCATATGAGCACATAAGAGTAATACATAAGAGTATTTTAAAGAAAATATTTGGACCCAAGTATCTCCCACTGACAATAAGGTTGGAGATCACAGCTGTGAATCTCCTTTGTCTCCCCTTTTTGTGTTTCTAATTATTATAACCAGCAGAGAGGACTAGACTTCTGTCCCCTTTCCTTGAAATAACCAAACAAGTGAGTTAAATTCGGACTTTCGGGACAATGTGCATTTACAGTGGGGCATGTTGTCACAATGCAACCTGCTATTTAAGTATTCGGTTATAGGCGTTTTTTTGTATTATTAGTAAAAAAAAAGATTTATTTTAGTAAAAAGTTTCTGAAGCACAGGAAGATCAGGACTTTTTTGTAATTGGCATAAAATTTCCTCCTGGGATTCATCTGCCAGTTTTACTGTTGTACAGCTTATTTTGTCAATGTCTTTTCGATTTCATTTCTTGACAGTTTCCGAATGCTTCTAACTGTGTTGTCTTCTTGTTGAAGTCTTTGTGGTTTCCCAGAGAAATAATACTCAGCGGGACACTACGTATCACAGCACAAACAATGTTATTCTTTAATATAGTGAATCGATCAAAGTCTGTTTAAAACTCCCTTGGTTAGAAGATATGTTGGGGTATTTCTTCTTGCACCAGATGTAATGTTGCAAGATTTTTGGCAAACGTTGTCCAGTTGACCTCTTTTTTTTATCTCTATTCAAATGGGATTCATTTTCTAAGTAAAAATTATCATCATGTCATTTTGTGTGCTGATTTAGATGGGATTTGTAGTTTTTAATTTAATGGCAGTATGTTCTATCTGGATATGTGTGGTACAGAGTTTGTGGTATATTTTTTGTTATTATGTATAATTAAGGGAATAATTTAAGATTATAAAGGTTGGGTTATACATGATGGGTTATAATTTCTTAAAAGACGGCTAGGTAGCAAAAAACGTTTTTAAGATTTCTCTGTCATCTAACTATCCAGTAAGCTTAAACTTAACTCAAGGTGTTTATGAAGATTTCATTCAACTCTTAGGCTGAAATTATACAAAAGATGGTGTTAAAATTACGGATTGTCAATGAAGAACAAATTAAAAGTTTTCATTCATAATTTGTTAATTATTGAGGAAAAAACGACTCTCTACAACTCTACAAAAACAGACGTAACCTCCTCAGGGAGAACAAGTCCAATCCATATAAAACTCTTATAAACCCCTCTCCATCTTTCACCTGCTTTTCCCCTTTCTCTCTCTCCCTGACTACTGTCTTCTTCGTGATGTCTTGTAAAGTTTCTTTGGCATTCTCTAGCGTTTTTCCTCTTACCCTGAGGAGGAACGATATCAGAAGTCTGCGTGATTGACAGACGAGATTGCCGGAGGCAGCCAAAACTCTCAGACGCCCCACTGGCACTTTCTCCAAGCTGGGTGGAGGAGACGAGGAATAATAAACCTCTGAAAGTTTTACTGGAAACACAAAAGGGTCTGGCTTGTAATCTGGTTCATCTTGCCGTGACTGTCACACCATTGGGTCAGGTGACAAAGACATACTATGTGAGAGAGACTCTCAAGACCGCAGATGTTTTCCATTCCATCTGGATAGATTTTGCAAATACGCCGTGCAGCCACGAATGGATCACACTGAGAGACAAAGGGCAAGTATTGATCAATGTCAGAGTGCCTTATGTGATTAGTTTCCCAGAAGTGTTTTTATGCATAGGTATCAATGGGAACCCGTCGCTCCCACACACGTTCTTCCCTTTCTACGCTAAACATCGCTGGTGCTGATACCATAACACATCACCCATGAATTATCTCTCTCGTTCCCAGCTGCAAGGTTTTACAAAATTCAAGGAGATTAAGTTTGCATGAAAGCAGGGAAGTTAAACTTTGGGAAATGAGTTTGGAGTACAGGGTAACACCTGCGGGTTTGAAGACATGTACTAGGCAATTGATTGTTATTCGCTTGTGTTTCTTGGCTGAGCAAACTGATTATCTCATCTGTAAGTCTCATATTTATGGTATTACAACTCTTGTGAGGTTGGGTTAGTGGTTTTGGTGGTGCACCTAAAACCCACTTGAAAATAATGTTTTAGCAGATATGTGCAACTAAAATCTACTGAGATTTCTGAATATGTTCTGTTGAACAAAAAAGAAAATATTTTGAAGAATTTAGGAAAATAAACAGTACTGGGGCACCTATGACAATCATTTTAATGGTTGTCAATAGTGCCCCAGAAATCTCAGTTGCTAACCTTCTTCCAAATATCTTTCTTTGTGTTTAACAGAACAACGCAATTTCTACAGGTTTGGAACAACTTGAGGTTGATTAACTCAAGACCGAATTTCCATTTTTAGGTGAACTATCCCTTTAAATTCTTTCCAAAGTTAAAGGAATAATTTACCCCAAAATGAAAATACTCTTTTCTTGCCCTGTTGAAAAAACATTCTTTCAAATATCTTTCTTTTTGTTCATCAGAACAAAGAAATGTATGCAGGTTTGGAACAACTTAAAGGCGAGTTAATGATGACAGAATTTTCATTTTTGGGTAAACTATCTCTTAACTTTACACTCCAAGTACAAGAATGCAACATTAATGCAGCTTTTTTTAAAAGCTTTAATACTACATTTGCATAAAAAGGGATTCCGTCAATTTTCCACATCATTTTTAGCATCAACTGTAGTTGAAGAATCAGCTTTCTTTTGCAGTAGGAAATAGAGCAACAGACTTTCACAAAATTGCTGTTTGATTGTTAAAAGGTTTGTTTACAGTAAACTAACAGATTAGCGCCAGACGCTTTACTCCTGCACTTGAAGATCTTGGATGGACAATTTGAAAGTATCACTGGTAGCGCACAAAAACTTTCTTTGGTTTGTATAATTTTCCACAATCATCCCTAAGGCAGTAGACAATCAATGCCTTTAAATGGTTTAAGATGCACCTCGACTCACGTCCAGCTGGCGTGGTTTGTTCGTTACTCTCTCCTCATTATTTCTATCAGGCTTAAGGAAAAACCGAGGAAAGTATTTGGCAATTCTGATCACAAGGATTTGGATAAAACCCGAAGCCTCCCGTGATGTTTAAACTGTAATGACATTCCAAATTGTCTCGCATTAACCGGAGGATCTCCGGTTCTCATCCATCCCAAAACATTTTTGGACTTGAACTCGGTGTGTTGTTTTTGGTGTGTGTGTGAATTTTTATAAAACCGACAGGCTCTCGCAGCAGTTACCGATCTTCATGGTACGTGCCTTTCTCTCTTCACCTGAGATTGTGTTTGTGTCCAGATCCTGTTCCACGCCAGTGATGGATTTCAGCATGTTGTCAGTCTGGCACAGTGAAATACTTTTCTCCAGCCTGTCAGCGGAAAACAAATGACTTCTACAGTAGGTGGTAACCGGCAGAGCGCATTTCAAAATGTTCCTGTGAGATCTCAGCGTGACCCGATATGCCCAGAGATTGCACTGCACGAATACACGGGTCATTAAATGGTAAAGCAATAGGGCGTTTGTGACGTTCTGTGCGTCTGACCAAACAACGCTGAAATTGGAGCGATATGTAAACGAAGAGTCTGCTTTGAAGTGGTTCGGGGGCTTTTAGGAATATGCTAATCTCTCCTCTTGATCTTGATTGTATGGGATGTCTTAATATAGCACCATCAGCCTGTGCTCAGACTGTTCTCTTTCAGCAGCAAATTAAGCGTAAATATAATACATTATTGTGGTTGGGAAAGCAAATTGACACATCAGTTTCATTCTGTGCTAAAATGTGGAAAACATAGAACAGAGTTCAGCAATTGGATAAAATGCAAGCTCACCAATTCTACCTTTTAGGGACTTTGTGCCAGTGTTTGGGGAGTAACTAACCTAGTTTCACAACTTTTAACAGAACTACATTTTTCGTTAGCGTTACGCTAATTCAGCTCTTTTTATAATTGCAATGCATTTACACCACTTCTTTATCCAGATAAAGCAATGTGGTTTGAAAACTTCAATATTATGATGGAATGTATAATTAAATTCCTATATCAGATCGTATAGGTTTATTTAAAGTAGTCCGTTCCAAAAGCAAAGATAATTTACGAATAATCTCCAAACTGACGTTTTGCACCTTCTATAGCAAAATATAAATTTGTTTAATATCGCAAAGTAGCTTTCCCAGATAATCCTTTGTACCAGACTGATCAAACAGGAATTCGTAACTAATTCATCTGAATTTGTATGATATGAAGCATGCAAAAATTTACAAATCGTAGAAAAAGCTATACTGAAGTATAACAATAAAGTATATGCTTTATAACATAATTCTAAGAATAATAATCGAATTAGCCGAATTACTATTTTTTGTTAGCGTAGCATGATAGCATTTACTACTTTTCCAGAGAAAAGCAATGTACAACTACAATGTTATGCTACAATTAAACATGCTCTCATTAAATGTCTCTTATGAATATGAATCTCCAAAAATATATTTTGTGTCCTTCTATGGCAAAATACGAACTCATTTAATTTAATCCTAGTATATAATTTTTGCCCAGTTTGGATTGTGTTGTGCGTACAATACCAACAGAATAGAGACTGCTGATTTCTTATTAGCTACATTTTAAATCTTATTTCACATCTTAATAAACTTGCACGTCAATGTAACTCAAATCTCTTAGGACTATGTTTCTCGAAAATCCATTTAAGATTCTTAGATGTTACGTTTGAAGCAGTTCTGTTCTCCATTATTAACAGCTTTGTCCTTTCGCCCTGGGGCTAATGCTAGCTCATTCCCTTTAGCTCCCAGGAGGGGTGCCCAGCGGTGGGCCTGGCTGTTGTCTTGCTAACCGGAGGAGAGGACTACCTTTGAGCTGCATGAAAACCATTTGTTGTGCTCTGGGGTTTGTTGTGCTAATGGGAAAGGTCCTTGTATTACACTGGCCACGGCCAGCGCTCACCCTGGTTCATTGCCCAGTCTCCAGCTTGTCTACGCCTGGTTTGTACCAGGCCATCTGGGTCCCTGGAGCCTGAACAGGGTTATCACATTACAGCTCAGTTTCCTGAGACAGGACGGTGGATTTGGTGGTGGTTTGGTTCCTGTTCCCTGTAGTGCATTTAGGTGGGGTTATTCCCTTCCTCTCTGATTTTAGAGAAGGTGACACCTGAGAAAGTGAAAGAAGCTTAGATGTTCTGCATATCTGTCTCCTACTTATATGTATCTTCTTGCATATAAGATTTCCTTACTGAAGCAGCACTATTTCAGTAGTTTCTTCAGGGTTGTGACAGTGAAGGAAACATCAAGCCAAGACAAACCGTAGAGTTAGAGCTCAGTTTATGATCGGAATCGTCATCCTTGGCTTTTCCTTTACTTTCTCCAGTCATTAAGTTGCTTTATTATCTCTGGCCCAGCCACCTTTACATTTTCCACTTACATCCAAGTGCCCAACGTACTACAATTATGTTAATAATTCATGTAAGCAGCCAGCCAGCGTTCAAACCCAGAAAGAGACAGCCAACTGTTTGCTTACAGGGTATCTTATACTTAAAGTAAATCTGTTGTCATTATCAGCCAACATTAACCCTCTGGGGTCTTAGGGTGTCTTGAGACCCTTCAGAAGTCTTGACAAGGCCTGATATTTGTGCTTTTTTGTGTAAAGGAAGTTTTTTTGCTAGTGGTCTCAGATTTTCGGACTACACAGTAAGGGTTGTTTTAATTTTTTTAAGCCCATTTGTGAGAGGAATTTGTATATTCTTTTGTTAATGGTGAGGGAATTTTCATGTGAATATGCTTTGCCACAGTGTGATAGTGTTTTGTGGGATAGTTGGAATACAGCACAATTTATTGCATTCTTAAAAATTTTCATAGCAGAAAACCATTGACTAATTATAGTATAACATGACTTACGTCCATAATAGGAACCACATAAAAAGCCATAATTTCAGACTTGGGAAACAAATCATACAATCATATTTGATTGCACGGTTGTTGTAAATGCAGTTGTAGTTTTCTTTCCCATATGCACACAAAACCAGATCGTTCGAGGTCAGGTCTCTTTCCGAATGAGAAGTTGTAGTCCTCCACTATTAAACCTGAGATGTGATTCAAAGTCCGTGTGATTTTTGAAGTACAGCCGAACTTTCAATAAATCTGTCTTTGTGAGCGTTCTTGCAGACATTTATGATGATGTCATGCTAATACTAACCAAGTGGAGTGTATTAAAGTTTTGGATTTGAAGATGGGCTGAGAGAATAAAAATATGTAGTTCAACCAGTTGAAGTGTTTTTAAAGTTTCCTTAGTCAATTTAAAGAATATACAAACATTATCGATTTTTTTCCATAATTTGTATCAAAATTGATTAATTGAGATGATGTGATGGTCTAGGAGGGTCTGTGTTAAATGGCTTAAGAATGATTCAGAATCAGTTCAGTCAGAATCGTTTGTTCTTTATGACCCATGACCTTCCCCGTAAATAGCAGAACATTCTTGAAGCTGTGAATACCGTACCAGATGCCTTCCTTGATTTTCAAGCGTACTGTTTTCTTTTAATGTCATCATTAACAAATGTTCCCAATTAAAACTGCTCTTTGTTGTTTGGCAACATTAGAATGGGAATATCAAAATTGCCAAATATTTCATGATTAGCTAATGAAAGTCATGTCTGCAGGTGTGGACTAAAAATGCATTTCATATGTTTTGATATGTTCAGGGGGCCTGAGCAAATTCAACCTGAGCAAGCTCTCTCGCTCTTTCCCTTCCCTTGTGGCAAAGTGGTTTAGTCCTGAGCCTTCTTAGGGTGAGTGGTGGTCGGAAAACAGAGAGCAACAGTCCCATTCATTTTCTTGATTCAGAAATAGTTTTTTAATGACAACTTATAAAGTTTTGGAGATAGGCCTACCAAAGATTTTTGAGAAATGATATACTGTGTGCATTTGCAGGATTCAATATGATTTTGACTTGCTGGCGTATGTTGAATTTGGTGAAGTGCTACATTACCTAAAATGATGTCGTCATTTACTCACCCACATTTCATTTCAAACTTGTATGACTTACTTTCTTCTTCAGAACACAAAAGATTTAGGTAAAAAAGGTACCCATTGACTTGCACTGGTTTTTGGTCTACACAATAGAAGTGAATGGGTACCGCTAATGTTCGATTACCAACATTCTTCAAAATCTTCTGTCCGATTATTAAACACTTTTTTTTGTCTCAAATCAAAAATAAAGCTTAAAAAAAGTTTCAGTAGGAATTGACTTGACAACAATTAAATTTGACACTTTATGTATGCATGTAGTCTTCTTCACATCTCAATAACAATTTATGGCATTTTCACAGTATTGCATTTTCAGAATCTCATACAAAGAGAGACACAGATGACACACGTGCAAGGTCACGCCATTATAAGTAATGAACAAAATATAGCGACCTGTTATAGATACATCACTAATGAGTGTCATTTAAAGTTGTTGTCATTGTCAGTTTTGGAAGGGCGTTTAAACACATGCCCCATGCAGCTGCTGGTTCCTACCCCAGTAAAAATGTTAAGTGTGTGTGCAAGAGAGATCACTGGTGCTAACAGGTGTGTGTGTAAATCAGCAGCTCATTACTGTGACATGTTTTCAAACACCAGGCACATTTACTATTAAATTAACACCCAGTTAACATAATCACACCTCTGTGCTCACACTGTGACGCTTGTCTATCTCTTTCTGCGCCACTTTCCAGATTTCTCTATTTACATCAAACCACTAAAGCTCTGTTCGAGTCAGTGTAAAATATATTGTAGACATTTTGCGAAAACATATAACGGTAAATAAATCAATTGATTATAGTAGTGATTAAATATTTAGCTTATGCTTAATTTCTCACACATAGATCTTGAGTTTGAAGTTGTCGTCCTGGAATTATTCTGGTAGGTTTGCATTGCATTCTGGTATTGTGTTTTCCGTGAAGATATGCGATTGTGCCTTAACATTTTGCTTCAACAAGGTTCTTAGCTGGTAGCATAATTTAAACAGTTTCTGTAAGTATTTTGCCTCAAAATATTGCCCCTTTAGGTAGCTCACTAGGTTTTGGAACTGCACGGGTTCTACTATATCTTTTTAAATATGCAATATTTTGGAATGATCATTCCCAAATGGAAGTGCACCCTTCTGTTTTTGGCTTCATGCAGTAAGTGGAATGAGATGTCCACAAAAAATGAGACCCCCCTTTCTCACTATGGTTCCAGCAGAGCTCTGAGGCTGTCAACAGACTGGAGATTTATCCTTCACTGTAAGCCCAGTCAACAGGGAGTCTGCGTGATCCATTATCAGACGTCTTCTTTACATAGGGATTCTTTAATGCACACATGTACTACAGACAACATGTGCATGCGCATTTGCTTTGGTAGACGACGTTGCTGACCGAACTTTTCAAAAGTGAAGGTCGTACCAAAGTCCTTTTTAAAATCTCATTGCAACTATCATTTAGTCTTGTAAACTTGAAAAGAAAAATAATGAAATATCCAAATGTATGTTTTATTGATGTACAGTAGCTGCAAAATGTATTGGACGTTGAAGGCTTACTTATATAAATAATGCAAATATATTTGATTAAACCAAAATACTAAACCAAGTTGCATATGTGAACATGTTTCTTATATCCTGTTGCTATTATTTTTATAATATATTTAAAAAAAAGCATCCACATTGCTTTTGTGTAAATACAATAAGAGTGAATGGGTACCGCTGTTGTTCGGACACCGACATTCTTCAAAATATCTTCTTTTGTGTTCTGCAGAAGAAAGAAAGTCGCACAGGTTTGAAATGACAAGAGGGTGGGTAAATGATGACAGAATTTTCATTTTGGGGTGAACTATTCCGTTAACTAACATGTTTCTCTCAGTTTTACAACCAAAAAGTTTTACCTCAATACACAATTCAATTACATTTATAGCTAAAAGTGGGTAACTTTGGATGCCAAAAAACAGAACATCATGTCATAAGTTTGCCTTCTTTCTTTAAAAATAGATAGGCTGGTTTATCCAATGTGCATTGGACAGATTTCCTTACACAAAAGCTTATTGGCTCTCTTAATTGAATTTATGTATGTCGCTCGACATGATTTCCATTCATTTTTAGTAAATGTTTTCTCCTCCTCGTGCTATCTCCTGTCAGATGCACACACAGATGGGATTGGAATGAACTAATGCCATACATTCCTGGAGCACCATGCACCTCTTTTCTGCCTTCTGTACTGCCTCGGTCCCATTGTTTATTGTCCTCTGTACTAAAATGATGAAAATATCCCTAATCTCTCTCAAAGGGGGGCATTGTGAGATGAGCATCACTTACTCCGGACCTGTCAACACTTGCCCATATTGTGTTGCTACACTGTAATAAAATGCCCTTTGTACAGTAACAGGTCTGTAATCTAGGTGTATTAGAGGCAGGTTTACCTGCACACTCTCGGACACACAGAGCGCTAATAGCAACATGAATATCTCTTCAGTTTCACATTCTTGAAGCGTGTTGTGTCATATCTCTCATGAAAGTGAACTGAATCTGGATTTAGTGTAATAATAGCCAAGATAAACTTAGAATCTACTGTTTCACTATTCAGGATAGGATACTGTAGAATAGATTAGAATATAATTTATAACCGATATCTTCACTGCAACATGGTACCGCCAACATTCTTTGTTGTACAGCTTTACAAGTCCTAAATGTCTTAATTTTCTTTCTTGCCTTTTTTATCTACAGATGCAGAGATTCTCTCAGACCCAAACGTGGTGGCCTCATCGAACTGGAACATGTCCAGCGGAGCTGAAAGAGGTGAGTTGAAGCTCTTTTCTGTGACTCTGGGACAGCATTAGATCAGCAGTGGTGTGACTGAAAGGCTGTGATTGCTGAATGTTTTGTCTGGAGATGAACGTTGGTTTTGATTGCCAAAGCAGACAGCATTGCTAGCAGGAACATGTGAGCTGCCGGATGGCAGAGTTATGTCATGTGTCTTGTCATCTTATGTCATCATTCAGTCCTGCACTGACTGAGACGGTACGTCATTCCGGGGTTTCCGGTGTCAGGGTACATCTAGATCCCTGGTCTGTGGTGTCAAGATGCAATTTGGAACAAAAGTGAAGAGAGCTAAAAAATATTTTCCATAGGATCACTAAACACCTTTCAATGCTATTGAGTTGTTTTATGTTTAAATGTGTTCTTCTGTAATAGCGAACTACCTCACTTTTCCATCAGTTTTTTTTCTTCCTTGTTAAAAAAAAAAAGACAAAGATCAACAAACACATATCACATCAGCGCACAGCTCCATTCCAAACCTGCTCCTTCCTCTTTTATTCGCCGTGTCTTTTATTTGCTTTTCTAGTCTCGAACCAAACTCGGTAGCAATTAATCTATTTAAAGAATTGGAGTCATTAAATCCACTTTGTGATTTTTCCAAATTATCCTAATTGCTTTGGGATGCATATTCTAATCTCGTTCTGAATTTGTTGCTTGGCATTTTAATACAGCTGTCAACACAACATCGTTCTCCCTACTCTCCGCTTTTTCATCAACCTCACAGGCCTTTGCTTTTGACCAGCAGCTGGCTTGATGATTAAGGTCACAACACAAAGAGACGTTTAAAATAATGAAACCACTAGATAAAAACCTGGTGATAGATTGGCTTTGTTGGAAGACCTAGAGAGCATACTGTCTCAACTGGTAGAGCATTGTGCTACCAACGCAAATGTCATGGGTTCAAACCCAGGGAACACACATAAACAAAAGACGTGTAGAAAAAAGACAAAAACGTCTGTCAAGTGCGTAATTGTAAAAAAATCCTGTAAAAAAACTTTAAGATTCAGGTAGCTCAGGCAACAAAAAATGAAAAGCTATTTTTTATAAAGTAAAATATGTTTTCCACATTATTCTATGCCAAGCTTGTACATTTACAGTTTTATGTTTACCATGCTTCAAAAATATAAGAATTCTGTTAAATTATAAATTATAGTTTTTATGGTGTACATGGAAAGCATTTTAAGGCATCATCATATTAAAGTGTTATTTCACCCCAAAATAAAAATTCTGTCATTATTTACTCACCCTTTTGTCATTTCAAACCTTTATGACTTCTTATCTAACACAGAACACAAAAAAGATATTTTGAAGAAAGTTAGTAACCGAACAGCACTGGCCCCCATTCACTTCTATTGTATGGCCACAAAACCAATGCAAGTGAATGGGTGCCAGTTAACAGGATTCTTCAAAATGTTTTCTTTTGTCTTCTGCGGAAGGAAGGAAGTCATACAGGTTTCAAATGACATGAGGGTGAGTAAATGATGACAGACTTTTTAGTTTTGTGTGAATTATCACTTTGAGGGCAATCCCACAATGCATTGTGATGTTTGATCGTACTGAAAACAATAGATCGGTCAATTAAAAACAGAGTGTTTCTCAATATTTGTGTACACTGTATATTTAATGTTTATTGGAATATCACATTGTTAGTTTTTAGCAGCTTGTTGGCGTCAGTTGTGATCAATAGTCTACTTTGAGATTCTCTGTGATACATAGCAGACACATATGATAGACATGAACATCATTTTCCGAGATATCAACAAAGTAAACAGAGATCCTGCCGTCCAAACACAACTCTGCTGGCAACAATGGACACTATTGTCCACATGTAACTTCAAATTGTCAGATTAGTGCTTCAAATCATCTGCAGAAATTTGATCAATAAACACCTGAATTACATGTGTGTGGGGGTCTGTGTGCGGTTGGTTCCATCTGGCTGGCGTTCAAAACCAGTCACCACATCCTTACAGCATAAGAAGGAAGTGGAAGTGTCCAAAAGATTAGGCTCGTCAGGCAGATGCATTGTGGGTAGGAACTGATCCCCCTGTGGTTATATGCTTCTTTCAGTTCCATTTCTTGTGTATTATTTTAAGAGAGCTGATGTTTGGATGGAGGAAATTAAGATGGAGGGATAAAGAAGATCTCCACCATGGGAAAGAAGATCTTTCCCCCTCAGCCGCCCCCAGACGAGACTTGTCTGGAATGAGAGAGGGAGTTGGTAGGAGAAGAGTAGGGGAGATAGAAATGAGGAGGAGGTGTGAATCGACAAGATTAAACAAAAAATAGTGTATATTCATTGGTGTGTACCCATTGTATACATACCCATACAAATACATTCACATTCAAAATCATATAAATGATTTTAAGAGATCGCAGGTTCGGTCCTGGGTTAACCATCATTTCTAGCTCAGATCTGTTCCTTGTTTTCCTATTAATGACATCAATCAACAAAATCCCCTCAAATCTACCTGGTAACTCTAGACAGAGTTTGCTGAACACTGCTGTCGGGTATAGTTGAAACAGCGCTGGAGTTTTTGAGAGCAGAATGGTTGTCAAAGGAATTCAACCCCCACCTTAACTTGAGTAATATTGTGGATATACATGCACAGCTGTGAGCCCTGCGGCTCCGTACCAAGCCTGTAACCCTGGGGGTCCGCACTCATGACTGGCACTCAATATACTTTTATTAATTCTCTCGTCAAAGTCACATTCTTCACATTGCACCACAGTTTGACCTCTTCTGAGAAGATGCCACTAAATTTGAAGTGAAAAAGACCAAAATGAGAACGAGAACTCAATTTGGTATAATGGACAGTGTAGTTATTCATTGGGAATTCAGAAGAACCAGAACTATAATGGGTTTTTGTGTAACCGGGTTCAGTGCACAATTCCCTACTCAACACTTTCTAGTCGTATGTATTGAAAGGTATTTGGATTGTATGTATGATATGCACACCATTAATTCTCATTGAGTGAAAGTAAAAGTGCATTTTTACTCTTTGCTCTACCAGTAGTGCTTTTCATGATACCATCAGGAGCCTGTCAGAGCCTGTCTGCCAAACCAATCACATGACTCAACAGGACGTCAAGGGGAAGCCTACAGAGGTCAAAATTATATGTGTGGAACTGCTGAATTTCTCAGAGACCTTTATACATTTACAGTAGCACATGCTTTTATTCAAAGTAACTTGCAGTGGAATCCCTGTACTGTAGTCGTTTCACAATATTTGTGTGCTCACTGATACACCCACACACAACATTTTATGTCCACTATAACCCTGCTTGTGATTTAAGTCAGTGACCACGAAGTCTAAGATCATACAGTACACCATTTGTGTAACTTTTCCATACACTTATTCTCCCATGGCCTTATTGAGACTCTGACTGGTCAGATCTACGGAGCTCACTTCAAACACTTGTATTTCTCTGTCAGTATTTGTGAAATATTGGGGGTTGTCATGTTTATGCTGGCGCCTTATCAAAGATAGCCGTAGGCCTGGCAAGACAGGTTTTCTGGAGACGGAAGTTTCCAGAAGATTCTACCGTTCCCTCTGGCGCTATCCACCTCCGTTGAGACAAACTAATGATTTACCACCAAGTGGCAACCACTAAATATCATGTAAAAAATGCCAAAGTACCGGCTCAGAGGTTTGTTACACACGATATGTAGCGTCTGTAGTTGCAAATGCATGTTTGCAAATGTTTTGACCTACTGTACATGATTCTTCTTTCATTAAACACGAGAAGGGAAATGTATATTTTAAATTATTTTTTTCATACAGTAGGTGAATGTGGGCTGACAGTCACTAATATTTGTGTTTTTTTGGAAAAGAGGCATACATGTTTAAAACAATATGAGTCAATTATGACAGAATTTTTAGGTTTGCTGTCCCTTACATAATTCGGTCTCTCTTCTCTTTGGGTATTAAGAATGTATTTGCCACGTTATACAGTATCTCTCAACTTGTTTGTCTTGTCCTTTCAGGTCACTTTTTAAGACTGGATGCACCAATGAATAACATCACTACCTCCCTCGGTCAGACCGCTGAGTTACATTGCCACGTTTCAGGGAACCCACCGCCCAATGTACGCTGGCTAAAAAACGATGCCCCCGTGGTCCAGGAACCGCGCCGTATCTCTTACAGGCCGACTTCGTACGGCTCACGACTGAGAATTCGGAACCTGGACACCACAGACACAGGCTACTTTCAATGCGTGGCTACCAGCACTTATGGCACGGTATCCACCACAGGAATTCTGTTCGTCAAATTTGGTGAGTTTTACGATACTATGATGATTACATAATTATTCTTGGATGAAAAACAGATCTGCATTTTGATTGCTTACAACATGCTGTTTCATACAGTTGCTTCAATGTTATGTTGAATTTACATTTACATTTAGACATTTAGCAGACGCTTTTATCCAAAGCGACTTACAAAGAGTTTAGGAGCAATAAGCGATAGTTCATACAGGAGCCATAATACATTAGGTGCCAATACAAAGTTACTGGTTCCAACAAAAGCTAGACCACTACCTGTTGAGATAAAGGGTTAGTATTTTTTTTTAATTTACAAATTGTATTAATGTTTCTCCGGCATTCCCTCATGTCTTCAATTTAAAGCGGGCGTAACACAAGGGGTTTCAGCCAATGTTTTATTTATCTTGAGTACCTATAGAGTAGTATTGCATACTTTGTATCTTCGAAGAGTATTTAGTTTGATCACATTTATAAAAGATAGATACAGCTGTACGATTATTTCCGAAAACATAAATGCGCATGCGGGGGGGAGGGGTAGGCTGAACCAAAGCACGTGTGCACCCATTGTCAACAAAACACAGACATCAGTTTGACTCAGGTCCGGCATCTTGTAGCGCTTGGACGGCTCCATATATCAGTTTCAAACGATCTCCAAATCCATCTTATCCACCGTTTTTATAACATTCATCACCCAAAAGCAATGAACAAACAAACGCCTGAACTTTGCGAACGTATGCTCTCTCTCTCTCTCTCTCCTGCACACAAGTGAAAGTGAAGTCTGCGCATGCTCCTTCTCTCCTGTGGCCGTGCCGCATGCTTTTCCGCGGAGAATTGTCCAATAAGGGACTAAGGAAGGTTGTTTCGAAACTGTTTTATAAGTTCCTTTACCTGTATGATCACTGGGGGAGTGTATCGAAAAAAAAATACTACGTAGTACGCCCAACTCGTTTTTTGAATAGTTGAGAAGACAGCACTTTAACATTGTAAAGAAGTCAGAATACATTACACATCATTGCAGGGCCGCTTGAAGACAACTGATGCCATACAGTCTGTGTATAGATGTGTAAACTGTGAAAAGGATTGTATTTATTTTTCCGATTGGACCGCTTTTATCTGCCACACCAAAGCGTCCTGATGCTATGTGTAGTATTGTTGCACTACATTTATGGATGCCAGCCATTAATGCATTTCAATATTAAGGCGTCAAAAGTACCACTTCCTGGTATTCCTGATCTTAACATCTTGTTTACAATCCCTATTCTCTTTCACAGATCCAGCTCCCACCCCTCTGCCTGGAAGGCCCCCAATGTAAGTCCAGTTTGCTTTCCTCTGCGCTGCCCTACATTTAAACCCCCTGTTGTCTGCCATAAAATACAATAAATAAAAGAAAATGATAGGAAAAAGTGTCTTTAGGGAAACTGTTAGCTTAAATTGCTCCTTTAAGGCCCCGTTAGTTAAAATTGTATGTGGGAGTAAGTATGTATATGATTCCAAGAGAATTGGGTTCTGTTGTTGTTGGGGTTATGTCTCTGTACATATTTTATTTAGAATTTTACAATGAGCAGTCCAGAAACCTTTAGCAGGTCTATATGAGGTTACACAGAAAGCATGTCATCTGTGTCTTGATGAAGACTTTAGTAACCATCACATTTGTCTGTCTAACTTCATTTAAATCAGCCAGCACCTGTTTGTGTTAAAACTTACGACCAGACTCGCCACATGTTTCTGTTCAGCTGACAGTCGGTGCATTAATATCACACGCGGTGTTATTTTCTGTTAATGTTTGCATATTTCAATGTTTTAGGCCTCAACACCTATTCGCATGAAACCATATGATAACATAGAACGCTATGATACTTTTATTTTAGTGACTTTGGTATGCTGTTATTTTCTCCTACTGGTGTTCATTTTTTCATTCATGGATTTTGTTCTTTATGTTGAATCAATCTTGTTTGTTACGTCATGTAGTGCATTCGACTGTGACGTTGTATTGTTTCGACAATGTTACAAAATGCAACGTCATGGTTTACCTGATCTTTTTCTAAATCTTATGATTTTGCTATTTTATGACTAATTCTTATAAAGTGTACAAATCTCATTTATGTTTTAAGGTTTGATTTGCTGTGATGGTTAACTGTAGCGGTGAGGTCAGGGGTGGGCTTCCTTATTATTTTTTTCTCTAATATTCGTAATAATTTTGCGGTTATGTATAATTTATTAGTCATCCACCTTGTAAAACAGTTACAAATTGACTGGAACATACTGTACAAGTTTACATTAAATCAATAAATACGTTTTTTCAACGTAAGTGCATGTCTTCGCTGTCTTTCCAAAACCTCAGATGTCGAATTTTGCTGTTTTCAGGGAAATGTACTTTTTAAATGATTGATTTAGGGTTTGTCAAAGTTGACATACATTAATTATTTTTATTCGATTACAGGCAAAACCTTATTACAAACAAAAAGGGTGAAATAATAATAAAAATGATTTACAGCAAAATATATATATATATATATATTTTGTATCTCCACAAAATATGGAGATACAAGGTTTTAGAAAGAAAGCAGTAATATGTTTAAACTGCTCTTGGGCGAACTAGTCCGCTCAAAATGTTCATTTAGTTTACATAGTTAGTTTGCCTTCATTGAAATTGTTTAGCGTCATATGTCTTGTTCTATCTTAGTTATCAGTTGACCCTTCATCAACTGACATTTTCTCAAGTAATTGATAAGATTAATGGGAACGTCTGCTCATCTAATGCTCCAAAGTGGTCCAGCATTGGAAGCAAACAGTCGCGTGGTCTTTATTTAACATGCTGACGCACGTCTCAAACTGGTCCTGATTTCATTTCTCGGCACTGTGGGTATTTTCAGTGTTGTTGAGAATCAAACTCTGACCATTTGGCATGACTGGCTGCGTTCCAAATCACATTAATATTGATTATAGCCCGAACCTGCATGTCTGCCTCTGAGCTTCGTACAGACGGCAGCGCAGCACGTTTCGGGCTATTTGCCTGCATCGAAGGTATGCATAGAGATCCCTTTGAGCCCCACGATGGCCTGTTGGTAGTCATTACTGTCATCATCAAAGGAAGTCTTCCTGTCAGATTCCATCAAAATGAAAAGGGGTCAGGAAGATGTCTGTTTTCTTTGCTCCCCCTCCTCTCTCCACACCTTTTTTCAGAGAATTATCAAAGTGTCAATCTCTTGTTGGTGCGGTACGTGGCAAACAGGACGGGAAGAGAACCACCCTGGTGACATGTTGTGACTGGGAGTCTAATGAAACTCTTCCTTTAATGAATTACAGAGCAGATATGTATTTTGGAGCCTGGTGTCAATGAACAGACCAAGGGGTCCGGACACAGCTGGTCTTAAGCTGGCCTCAAGCTGGTCTCGTAGTGGGGAGGAGAGGAAATATGAGAAATGTTGGAAGGGGTTTTTGAACTCTGAAGAGAAGAAGGTCACTGATGAGAAAGTGTTGAGGCACAAAAAGGAAAGTTGCTGAAGAAGAGAGAGAAGGAAATGATTGATTGTGATTGGTCTAGAGGTGTTTGTACTAGGGATAGATTAACAGGCTGAGGTTTGCTTATTCTAAGAAAAGAATATGGTAGATATTTTATTTTTTCAACGAGACTAAATAAAGAAACATTTTGTGAATGAATGTGAACTGAATGAAAGAATTGATATGAATGCGACAATTTTTTCCTGTGTCTGTTCAACTAAACATTTTCAAATGGCAAAAATATATATTTTTAAATGCACTTAATTCTGTGGCACTTTCAGCATTATCGATGTGACATCTTCAATCAAAACTTGAAATATAAATCCTCAGAGAATGTATTTATTACCAATATATTAAACTATCTGTTTATATTTTACCACACGTCCAGTTAGTCCAGACATGAGAAAAAATCAGTCCATGCGCGAGTTTTCCATTTTAAAAAGAGAAAAGTTGAATAGTTATGGATGTGACAGAAGAGGTTGCAAGTTTTTGAGAGACAACATACTTTGTAGGATTTCTGTGAATTAAAATTTACAAACCAGACGCAGTAATACCCAACAAAGAGAGAAAGGATGACGCTTAATAGACCATGTGCCCATTTATTAGGAATATGGACCTTTACAGATGTGACAATTCCGTTTGTACTACACTATGGAATACTACTTAATGCTTTAAAAACATAAACTTTGTTTATGTTTTTGTTTAAATACTTATTCCTAAACTTTGAATTCTTATTCCTAAACAGGCCATCCACTCACAAAAATAACGTTTTAATATATTTAATTTAGAAAATTTACTAAATATCTTCATGGAACATGATCTTTACTTAATATCCTAATGATTTTTGGCATAAAAGAAAAATCAATAATTTTGACCTTTACAATGTATTTTTGTCTTTTACTAAAAATGTTCCCTTGCTACTTAAGACTGGTTTTGTGATCCAGGGTCACAAATATTGACATTCAATCTATTAGTATGGTAAAATCTTAATCTTAAAGTTAACATTTGCATGGAATTGCCAATTTATATAACATTACATTTATATAAATGTATATTTTCTTTTGTACATGTCTAAGCCTGACTTATATCCATGGAAGGTGTTCTTATGTTCCATTATTTATAAAAAGTTATGGTAAATGGATCATATGACACGGCTAAAATGAATATTATCGTTTGTTTTAGATGTTATGCAATGTGTTTACACGACTTAAGGTTAAAAAACGCTGTATTTTCCACATATCATGGATGTTAGTATTTGCCCCGCCTCTCTGAAAATGTACAGATTTTTTTACAAAGCTCATCTCTCTGAAAAGCGAGGTGTGCTATGATTGGCCAGTTAAACAGTGTGTGGTGATTGGTAGAATACTGCAAGCATGTGATGGAAATGTAGAGCCTCTTACCATCAGGTTCTAAAGCAATTGTACTGACAGGTACACCCACTTTACTGCGTATACATTTGGTCGATCTTGGTACCACAAACTGACATAGATTTGTAGGGGTGTGGTTACACAAGGTGTTTCAGGCAGGTCTGGGTGAGCATTCGCTTTTATATAGAATGCAACTTTTTTCCAGCACTTAAATTTTTGCAATTTTACGTTTCTAATACATGCATGGGCAACTTATAACAAACCAAAGGCACAGAAAAACACGTATTCACGCCATATGAGCACTTTAATGCACAGAACATTTTTAAGCCTGTGACCTTAATGGAGGCACCCTGAGCTTTTGAGAGCAGATGAGATTGTTAAGGTGGTTCTTTGATGACTACAGATTTGGCTTTGATTCAGTGATCTGAGGTTAACTTTACTTTATCTTTTGGAAAGGGGAAGACTTGAATAGGGTAAGCTGGTCTTGAAACAGCAGGTAGGGGCGGACACCCTATACAGTCTCCTGTTGTGACTAGAGCTTCTCGGATGCTCAACACAGCTGCACATTATGATTACTCACACTGAAGACCTTATTCATAAACCTTTTAATAAAAGCAATATGTTTTCTTCCCTCTTTTGTTGGCCTTCACTTTTAACGCTGCCTTCTTTTATGGGGACCACCTGGAAAGGAGGTAATTGAACACCGTGGATGGGGATTGGGCTGAACTTTGAGACAAGAAACAATGGTCACTGTTGTTCCGGCCCAAATGTCAGCCATCCCTTCAGCATCACCTCTCTCTCCCTCTCTCTCTTTCAATATATAAACGTCTTTATTCCGGTGAACACATAGAAAGATATTTTGAAGAATGTTAGCGACCGCTAATTCTGGGGCAACATTGACTACCATAGTAGAAAAAAAAGTTTAGTCAAAGGTGAAACATCCCTTTATGATATTGAAGAATGGTTGGATACCCTACCACTCTCTAATCTGTTGGGTTCTATACTTAAAACAAAACTCAGGGGGAATGTAAAATAGGGGAGGAGTTTCCTCCGAAGCAGTGGCTATTAATAAGAGGAATGTTCTGTTGTACTAAAAGAACAAGGTGAAATATGAATTTAACTACATGGATTTCCACGAGACCATCTGTAATACACTTATAAAGTATGGACTTCTTCAGTATTGTGGTTTACACACTTATGTCAATGAATTTCTTTTCTTTACATCCTGTCTCAATTTTTTATCTTATCCAATTTCTCTCTGTTAGTTTCTTCAAGCTGTTACTTGTCTCTCACTTTTGTAAACATGTTTCTCTTTGCATCACATAAAGATGAGCTTTTTTTAGTGTCTGTCATTTTAAATCCAATATTGTTCTTTACTTCTGTCCTCCGTCTGCCAACACTGGCAAACTAGTTTTCTGACAGAGGATTTGCTTACGTTTTTTTCATAATAGAATTCATTTACTGTAAACAGACATGATTTCTATACTGTGATTATAAGACATTGTAATACACACCTTGCAGTTGTGCCTCAGATCTCCCTTTGAAACATACTAACGCGCTTTAAAAGTAGGCGTTTTGAACTGTATATGGCCCCATGTTTGGCCCCATGTTTCTGTAAGATTGTTTAACATTCCCTTTTCAGCCTGTTTGAAAAGATTAATATTACCATCACTGCCTAGTCAGGAGTGTTTAACTTTCCTGCGACTGGTGTGAAAGGGAACCCTTTTCTCAAAAAAAGTCAAATAAAAGAGAGACTTTTTACAATTCCAGGGAAATCGAAGAGATCTTAACAAAGTCCAGACCTCTGTGCACTTAAGACTGGGCTATCAGGGAACGGGTGCTGGAGACATCCCAGAAGTCCCGGCGCTGTCTGTATGAGCACATCTAAATGGGTCCCACTGCTCTCTTTTTTTGAACAACTACTATAATACTTCAAAAAGTTCCTCAGTTTTTGAAAGGTCGTCATTTAAACAAGGATTTAACGAAGGGTTCTCATAACATCGGCTCTGTTTTCTTTGACTGATGTTAGTGTTGTTTTAGTCATGATGGTATCTGTCTTTTTACAGACCCCATTAAATCTAAATTAGAGTTTTGTGTCTTTTTGTATATGTGTGTTTTAAGCAGTCAGTAGGGCTGGGGTGTTTTTTTTAATGCTGAGAAAAAATAGACCACAGCTCTTGATGACTCATCTTGTAGTTTTGTCCAATCAGATGCTCTCTACAATACAAGTAGCAAATCATTGTTTATGATTGTTTCGAGGGCATACATCAACACGTAGAAAAATATTAAGCTTGTCAGTTGGTTTTATGGGGTCTTTAAAACGTATGAAGGCGTTTTTGGTAATTCCTTCAGAACTATTATTAGATTTTGGTCTTAATGTCGTTGAAAGTCTTAAAGGGGATAGTTCACTAAAATGGAAAATTCTTTAATCATTTACACACCCTCATGTCATTCTAAACCTGTATGACTTTTTCTTCTTTTTCAAAAAAAAAAGATTGTTTAAAATATGTTGTTAACCAAAACAACATTGGCCACTATTGACTTCCATTGTATGGAGACAAAACCCCCGAGACATTTTTTTAAATATCTTCTTTTGTGTTCCACTGAAGAGAGTGTCATATACAGATTTTGAACCACATGAGTGTGAATAAATAATGAGAGAATTGAAAAGCTGTTCAGATTTACTACTGGTTCACAGTCCTCCACTTTTTTTTTTCTTCTTCCTTACAGACATGTTTAATCCAGTGGGACACATTAACCTTAGAACTGGTCACAGTATTTCACATACTGTCTGCTGAATGCGACTGAGCTCTTTAGTTATTGCCGCTTTGGATCAGATACTGCCACTTTCCGCTGCATTTTTACTCCATATTTATTTCTTTCAGTGCAATTTATCTGCTGACCTCAGACGTGAGATAGCAATAGGTTTTGTAGCTCCAAAACCGGTTGCTAATAACCAGAGATAACAGCCCACCCTGCACACACATACTGCAGGGTCGGTCCAGATCACAATCTCTACCTTGTTATGGGACTCTTTTAACTAAGTGTTGATTGACTGAAGATTGGAGCTTTAATATGAGTCTCTTGGTATATGACTTTTGACCCGATACGGTCTGTGGAAGAGGTACAAACTGAAACTTGAGATTGACCTTGCTTCGAAAATTCTTTTCAGTCGTAGGGCAAATGGCGCGGGTCACCATATCTCCCCTGTAACCCTTTGACTGCATATTAACCTCTATTACTCAATTACATCAGCAGACCACACCATCCAGTCAGTGGATACTCTGTTTATCTTTATTTTAGCGGCCCGCTAATACAACCCAGCTGATATCAGCGAACACAAGGTCATTATAGACAAAAATATTGTCGTTCTGGTTAATCAAAGCAAAATTTACTTAAGATTTTATACAACTATTTAAGTATAACCTTTATTGAAGGTGATAACTGTTTGAAGACAAGACAAACATAAAATATTTTCAAAGATACCATGGTGATACCATGATACTACCATGGTATTAATTTAGGTTATTGGTGGGATGTAAATACCATGGTATTTGAAAAATTGTAGTATACAGCACTATGGTAAATATAAAATGACTGATCCTGCTGGAGCAGGGCTTTACGTTAACTTTTTTTTGCACATAGCGTTGGTGCTACAGAGGATTGGAGTTTTGGAGGACAGGCCAAACTGCTGTAGCACAAGTATAAAACGTTTGTTGTAACCATTAAACAAATATGCAAGTGCAGTTCATCACATAAATAGGCAGATAACTGACAAATGATATTTATGTTGCATACAGATGGATAAATTAGGGCCATATAATTTTTAGTTTGCCTAAACTTGTTCCATTTCTGTGTTTTTTTTTACAATACAATAGTGCTATATTTGTTTACATAAAATACTGTAGTATACAATAGTAGCTATTTACTATTGTAAACTTCAGGAAAAATCCTAGATTTTTAATCCTTACTAGTTACTACACTGTTATACAGTTCACTACAAGGGCAGTACTATTTTCTATAGCAAATATTTTAGGACACATTTACATTTAGTCATTTGGCAGACGCTTTTATCCCCCTGGAGCAACATGGAGTAAAGTGTCTTGCTCAAGGACACACTGGTGGTGGCTGCTGGGATCGAACCAACAGTATTACAACCTTTTGATTTACCAGTTCAGTGTTTTAACCCACTAGGCCACCATCTCGACACTTCAGTATTTTTTCGTCTGAGTGTTCAAGTTAACCTGACTTTTATTTAGACAGGTCTTCGGGAAGACGCATGAGGTTTAGTTTGTGTTTGACGGTAGCTTTTTATTCAATCAGCAAAATGCTCATGAAATACTCTCAGAGCAACTCTGGAGATGAAGTTCTTGTACATTTAGTCATTTAGCAGACGCTTTTATCCAAAGCGACTTACAAATGAGGTAAACACAGACTAAATCCACGAGTGTCACGCGTGGTGAAATTGTGCCGCTTATTCACTCAGACCAGCAGAACAGACAGATTTAAATAACAGTATTCCGCGTCCGTGAGTTTGCATCTAGGTATATGGACTCAAGGCAGCCGGAAAACTCGCAAAATAGACTAAAACTATGAAATATAGAGATGCAGCATTGATTAATATCACACAATAACAAGCACGATGACAAATGCACTTCCAAAACATGCAGCTCTGTTTAATGAACCTGCCAAACTGTAACGCACGCGAGCTACGCTGGCTAATTTACTCTTTGGGCAGACAGATTTTTTCGTAGCATGTACGACATATGTCGCACTGCACAGCCCTGTGGAGTATGTTTGTGTAAATGTATTAAAAAGATAGAAATAAGGATTATAGACTGAGGTTATAGAATGAAGATGGTTTGTGTTGCCTGAAGTTAAAGGCGTGGAAACCGTTTCCGAATTACGCTTTAGACAACTGAGTCAGGCCGAGTACCTAAACAACCTTGTAGCCAATCAGCAGTAAGGTGCATAGTGCACAGGACAGACATAAGCCAAGCTGTTCGCTGACAAAAGTGAAAGATTGGTTTAGGGGTGTGTTTGTTTTGGGCAACGCCTTAGATAGCCGGACACAAGTTTTGTACTGTTATAATAAATACTGTGAATAATTGTACTGTGAATAATTGAATGACCATATCTTCTGCTCATTTGTATCTGGGCACTTACATCACCTTCTGTTGGCCTCATATATGGCAAGTAGCTTTTGTTTTTATGAATAGTCTTCAAGAATTTAATTTAATGAATTTGATTATACTTTCATGGATACTGTTTAAGGTCATATGTAGTAATTGGGTTGTTTGACAGATTTGAACAAACAGACTGAAAAAAATGTAATAAGCTTTTCCAAGGATTTCCAGATTTTATCACCAGTGGGAAATCACAGAGCCAAGCAAAACGTTTCTGGGAAGTTCTTTTTGAAAATTATGGAAATAGTTTAAACTCGCATGATATTGATTTTGTTCATTTATTTTGAATTTGTTGGTTTATATATAAAACCAAGAGATCTTAAAATGATATTTGTGCTGTGTGACTGGTTTTAATATTTGTGTTGTTTGTGACAGCAGTGTATCCCTGTAACTGTATCTCTGTTTGTGAGTGGATGAGCTCCCTCTGTTGTCTCTCTTTATGATGTAATGGTGCACATAAAGTTTACTCACTTATTACAAATTCTACTTTTATACATGTGTATGTTATACACAATAGTGTACAGAATACTTTATGTGGAATTGTAAAAGGTATAAAAGTCAAAAGACAACAGACAATATAATTTGGGTGCTTTAACTCTTAAAGCTAATACTTATTAATTATGCAATATATATAAAAAAAACTCATCTAGTACATTACATTTTGACAAAGCCTGATTCTTGCTTGGGTCATTTCTTCGTTTCCTGAACCCCCCTCCCCTACCCCATCATTTCTGTCTGTTCTTTCACTGTCTCAACAATGTTTTTAATATTAAATGCCAAATGGACAAAAATATTTTAATCAAGTCCATTGTCCAGTCTAATCTAAATACCATTCAAGTGTTTGGAGGCACTGCAGGGGACCCTTCCTGTGCATGGGCCCCTTCACGGTGAGATAAGGCAATTATATCATGATTATATTTGCCTACAGCCGTTCCTAAACTAAATAAAAACTACATTCAAGCAGTATCTACACGGTGCGCTTACACATAGAAAGGAAATTCCACCTGTAAAAAGACTTAAATATTTCCACGGCACACAGAAAATAATATATTTTAATATCTATACATTATTCAAATATGACCATGTTCCAACATAAGTCTCTCTATACTGTGCTGTTATTTAAAAATAAAAGTCCTAGAAGGAAAGACTCTGTGGTTACATCCCTGATGTAAATACTCACACATGCCCTTTTACTTGTTTAGACTATGGTATCCCCAATTTCTTTGGTTTAACCACACCATCAGTCCTGGTGTGTTACCCCGCCCTCGGCTCACTCTCTTTCACACCCACTCGCTTCAAGTTTT
Source organism: Triplophysa dalaica (assembly GCF_015846415.1). Lineage (NCBI taxonomy): Eukaryota > Metazoa > Chordata > Actinopteri > Cypriniformes > Nemacheilidae > Triplophysa > Triplophysa dalaica. The sequence goes on from NC_079547.1 coordinate 17,883,806, forward strand.
TCCATGAACAAAGTCTGGCAGCCAAAGCCTTCAGATTTTATTCCGTCTGATCTTGAGGGCACGCATTCGGACACACAACTGTAAATATGAATGAAATTTCAGGGACGCTTTCTTTCTCTTCTTTTCACTGAGGGGAATAAGATATGTCTCTTTCCCATTACTTTTAGAGGGACTCGGGCCCAGTAAATTTACTTTTATTGGGAGAGCATGAACTTTATTCCCAGGGCCCCTCTTAAATGGATAACCCGTACCTGCAGAGCAAGATCCTTTCAGTTTTATTTTTTTTTACAGCTTTGGATATCCTAAAGTTTTGAAATAATGTTTTAGCGAAGATAGTTTAATGATACTGTATATATAATGTATAATCATTTCTTCTGTTGATATAGACAGAACAGATCACGCCTATAGAAGGCATAGACAGCTGTGTCGAGGAAACCTACTTATTAATATTTACTTTTTTTTCCCAGTCACTATAAAATCACCACACTGGTTGTGTTAAACATGCGTGTTCTTGTCGTTTAAATAGACACGTGCATTATGATCGACGCTCTGGCTTTGCAAAATTACAAGGTGAGACGAATCACAAACACTATGGAGGAAATCTTTTAGAAAGAGGCTGTTCTTTACTCCAATTCGGGATTATATAAGTCATGTTGTCAGTTTAGTCGTGCTTTGCCAGTTTTTGGAGCCAACACTGATTACAGCATGAACTTCAGGCACTTTTTTGGCAGACGACTGTAGATCCATGCAGAGCGCAATAACATAGGAACTCATATACTGTGATGTCAGGATTCAATTTTATATGTAACTTTTACACAAACACATGTACTAATATCTGAATAAATTCACTGTACAGTTTGCATTCACTTTAGTGCATTTTATAGCACAAACACACAAGTCTGATTATTATAATTATGATATTGATAATGATCATTTATATAACATTATTTTTATATAATTAATGTTTGTTATTTTATTTTTATTTATTTAGTCGTTGTGAAAGTTTTTTACCTGATAACTGGTTACTATTACCTGATTTGCATAATTGCAGAAGCTAAGACAACACCGAGGCATGTGCAAATAAACAACTTATCTTAGTGAACATCCCCGTTTAAATGTTGTGTCACACCTAGTCGGCTTGTTAGTGAATGGTTGTTACACACTTTGGCTCAGTGAACAGAAAACAAACATGGGCTATTTTGCTTCAGTGTACGTTTCCACCTCCCATCTTAAAGGGCCCTCAACACTTTGACCCCTCTGCTCTTTTTGTTTTGCAAATCACTCAAGCGCACAGTGTGTAAGCTAGTCAGCTGTGGGCATTATTGTAGAGATGAATGACTGAGTCTCTTAAGTTTGTGTTTCAGTGGACACAGATGAAATTAGAGCCAACGCTTCAGGATCATTACAGAGGATGTGACGTGCTCAGTATAGTGCAGAGTGAAGAGATTAGGGGAAGCTTCTAGCTTCCGTCAGGTGTCGATGGACGGTTGTTAACATCACCTGAAAAGTACAAATTGGTTGTATTATAGAGTTGTGAGGGGACTGTCCATGTGATTTTATGTGAATTTTTTGTTGTTGTCAAAATTCAATAATTTTGTGATGCTTTATCAAAATGGTCATCTGATGCTATCTTTATCTTGCATCTCTTTATCTTCTAAATTAGACTTTTTTTATAAATTATATTCATACCTGGTCACAAATTGTAATTGCGAAATAATTGAGTTTGCGTTTTTTGGCCTTTTGCTCATAGACTTCTCACAGGCTGGATTTCCACTCACAGACAATACAGTTATGTAAAAAATTACTTTAAAACATTTATTTTTGATAAGAGAATGTGTTTACAGTGTCTTAAAGTAAAAATAGATAAATAGGTACTTTAACCATGTTGTAAATTAATGTGTGTTTGGAGCAGTACAATAAGACTATAATAACAGCATAACATTTGTTAAAGTTTATTCAATGTTGTCTTATTAAATAAAAACAATACTTATACTGCTACGCCTACTACTTCTAATTATAATAATAATAACAAATAATAATAATAATTGTTGTTGTTGTTAGAATTATTAAAATTGTCATTAATACTATGTATTACCAATAATAATAAGTAACAGTGGTAAAAAATAGATCATTATTATTGATGATGATTATTTTTTTTATTAAATAATCAGAATTCTGGTTAAAATATAATAATATTATAAATATAATATATAAATATAATATAATTATTTATTTGAATTCATTTATATTTTGAAGTTTTTTCTGATTGTAAAAGATTTTCAGGCTCAAGTTATGAGCCTGGTCTCTAGTTTTCTGGCTCTGTTCTCTGTGTTTCAGGGAAAGCTCAGGGGTCGCAGGGTTGCGTCCTTTCCTTCTATAATAGAGGCTGCCATTGTGGTTGTGTAACATGAGGACTCATTCCCCGTTTTCTTCATGGCTCCTAATGAGAGTCCCTCGGTGGCTGTCTCTCTTCCTCTTTAGATGAAGTCACGGACCACAGGCCCCCCTCCTTCAGGGACAAACCAGTCCACTGTTACCCATATTACCCCCATTGTTAAATATACTGCCAGCGACCCAGGTCAAGCAAAAGTGTACCTAAGGATGAATTGAATCTCTCAAAATACAGCACAAGGCTTTATTTAATGCAGACTCTCTTTTTTTTTAAACTTCTGTTATGCAAGGTTTTACGAGCCCCACTTTTTACATACAAAATGGTCTCAGAAATCTCAATGATTGTGTGTGTGTGTGCAGATACATAGCCAATGAATGCTCTATTTTAAAGACTATCTTTGGAAACTAAAACTTTTCTCTAAAATGTGTTAGAGATTTACTACTAAATATCTTGCAATTGATTTAATGTAATTTCAACTAAATATGATTTTTGAACAATGTTGCACAGAGGTAAACTGCAGATTTAGATAAAACTAGCACTTAAAAAAAAAAGTTTAAAGGTCCAGTTTGTAAAATTTAGCGACGTAGTGGCGAGGCTGCAAATTGCAACCAAAAGGCTCACTCCACCCCTACCTTTTGATGAACTACGGTGGCTGACACAGGACAAAGTTGTAGTCAAGTTTCACTTTTTTGATAAAGATTACCTATTTATGAAACGCGCTCTGTAGAGCAGTTTGTCCATTTAGGGCTACTGTAGAAACAACACGACAGATTCAATGCAAGGGCACCAGTGGTGTATGTAGATAGAAATAGCTCATTCCAAGGTAAAACCAATTAAAACAACGTTTCATTGTGTAACGTCTTTATATACATCTAAAGACATAGTTATGTACTGTATATTATATTGCATTTCTTTGCATTGCACCTTTAAGTTTTCCTTAAGTCCAAAAATAAAATTTTATAGATATTGGCAAATTTGTTTGCCAGGTACCAGTCTTTGAAACGGACTCATGTTAACAGACTCATGATTTGGATCCAAGGTTTCCTCTGCACAATATCTGAGCAAACTGTGCTGTGCAAAACTAGAAAGATTTCCATGACATCTTAAAATCGCATTTATCCATCGTGTTTTCAGGCCTGGTTATGTAGTTTGCCAATATAATTCCCTGTTTTTCCGTGACTGTAAGAAGTAAATCTTTGATTCTTTGCAACAATTGGTTCGGTGAATCAAGGCCAGTGAGTCTTCAGATCTGAACTTAGTGGAAATAGTCATTGGGCAGTCACATCTGCTTCAAAATCACAGTTCTGCACGGCATTGCTTTGAAATGCTTTACAGGCATTCATCTCAGTATCTCACTGTCCCGACCCATCAACCTCCTTGCTGCTAATTCAATTGGAGCAACATGTGGAACAGGAGGAAAAGGTCTTGAGGAACATCTTAGGGAGGTGTTTGTAGCTATATAATGGATGATGTGGGAGAGAGGAAGGCTGAAAAGATGGAAGAGGCATCAGGCCAAAGAGATTGGAGATTGCTTCCGGAGTTGGAATATCTTGATACATTTATTGAGCTCCAGGGCGTGTGCAGTAACACTGATGACACAAATCCATTCTCCTTACCGTGTTAGCGTGTAGTACTGACATCTTCATGAGCGTAACGTTTTAACAAGAAAATCTTTCAAGGAACTTTTTGAGGAACTGACATCTTAATGTGGGTTTGATTTTGAGAAGGAAGAAGAGAGCTCTGATAGCTGGACAAGAGGCAGAAATATTCTGTTCGTAACCCCGTGTGTATGTCTAAATGTGTATCTTAAAGTCCTGAGAGATCTAAAACACTTTGGATTTTCAATTAAATAATAATTACATAAATACAATTGCACACGAGTTTTAGGTCACTGTCTACCCAAATCTGACAGAAGTTTAAGATTTCCATGCTTCCAAATAAAGCATGTGTGATTCTTTAGTGAAAGTTATTTTAAAGGTCCAATGTGTAATTTTTTTGGAGGATCTATTGACAGAACTGCAATTTAATATACATAACTAACTATGTCTTCAGAGGTTTTTAAAGACATTACATAATGAAGCATTAGTATTTTAATACCATAGAATGAGCTATTTTTATCTACAAACACCACGGCAAAGCCCTGCAACCATTAAGCAAAATAGCGTAACGGCTAACCCACTGGCTTAAGCTGAACGCAGGAAACTAGAACGGATGATATTTTTCTTTAATGGATGTCAATGTGTTTTGTTCTCCAATTGGAAATATCAGACAGATCCTCTCATCTCTATAATAAGAGTATCTCTGCGGGTCCCTTGCATGAAATTCACCATGATGTTTCTACAGTAGCCCTAAATGGACAAACTGCTCTACAGAGAGCGTTTTGTAAATACGTAATCTCTTTTGGCCGAAAAAGCGAAACGTGATGACATCTTAGTCCTGTGTCAGCCACCGTAGTTCTTCGAAGTGATCCGTTGGATGCCATTCGCAACCTCACCACTAGATACCACTAAATTTCACACGCTGGACCTTTGAGCAAAGAATATACATAAACAAACAACAATTTTGATGGAAAATGCGGTAATAATTTATTTTATTCAAGTGAATTGTTTCATATTATAAAACAGTTACAGTTCTTGATTCCAATTGGTCAATAGCGGTGTTGCATTCACAATCATATCCTATTTATGTAAGCAATACGGTACCTTTTGCTTACATAAATAAGAAAAGAACGGAAAAGAAAAGTGTTTTCACAAGTGCTCTTGGACTTTAGGACCCCACTGGATAATTGAGTGCAAATGGTTTTGGCTACACACCCTCACGAAAAAGACACCCTGAAGATTAAGACATTCATCTTTGTGCGTCCTTACGCATCTTCCTCAGGTTGATTTTGCTCTACTCATCACACAAGGGAGCAGTTTTTATCTGTTCACTCCTTCCTGTCTGAGCTCAATAGGTTTAACAGGACACTTTGAGGAATTCCACAATGTGTCAAAGCTGAAAAGCACATCAAATCATGTTAAACTCTGTGCACTTTTCCTGTTGATACAAATAAATGCTCATGCACGTTCATACAGCTGACGAACTGCTGGCATTGTGTTAAATGTGTGTAAGACAGAACTGGAGACAAAGAGAATGTAAGAAATTGAGCGTTAGAGAGACTTAAGCTAATATTATGCAAAAATAGGTTGTAGTTCTCCACAACAACCTGATTTAACTGGGTTTCTTTTATTCTTCCTTGTCATTTAGCTTTCTGTGGGTGGCCACAGTTACCAATGCATCCTCCTGTGACGCACATATTGGAAAGCTGTGTTTTCCAGTATCTTTCATGCCGCCGAATTCTTTCTCTGGTTTTACACGACGCTTGACAGGTTCTCTTTTCCAAACATAAACCTTTCAGATTTGGAAACGAGTACACTGTTGGAAGTGTGTTACAGTGATGGTATCATTTGATATTTTCTGTGAAATATTTTGACTGTGGTAGTCAATGGTGCCCCAGAAATATCAGTTGCGTACATTCTTCTAAATACCTTTCCTTGTGTTCAACAGAAGAAAGAAATGAATACAGGTTTTGGAGCAACTTGAGGTTGAGTAATTCACGATAGTTGTCTTTTTATGGGTGGAGTATCTCTTTAAGAAGGAAACTCTGGATGTGTAAGTCTGTGATTATATCGTATGACATCTATTATACATGTGTGGAGAAGATAGATTGAGTGTTGGGGTCTGGGTTGACGTACGCTGCTCAGACACTGCTGTGACTTTTGACCTCTGACCTTTCAAACGCCTGCTTTTCATTAACACCACAAATATTTTTAATTGAATCGGATTTTTTTCATTTCTTGTCTGTTTATTTAGTCTGTTCATAACCTGACTTTTTCGTGACTGGGTTCTCTTTAGTTTCATACTTTATTCGAAATCAAATCGTTTTGGTTTACCACACTGCAAGTCCAAGTATTACTCGTACACAGTCCAGCAATGACTCAGTCTTTGCCTATTTCTCAAACAAGCGTGTGTATGGATGACATACACTTTGTGAGAGAACCACACGTTCATATGGTTTAAATTACAGGGCACGACATGTGGACGTGCAACCATGCTGCTTTATTTTCTGTATTATTTATGATATGCTGAACGGTTAAAATAAGTTCTCCAGATCTCTATTGTGTTCTGTTTGAATGCCTTTTTCACATGGAGGGTTTATATTGTATTGGTTGATTAAATTCTGTAAAGTTTGGTTCGGCAGTCATTTGTTATATTGGAGTGTGTGAATCTGTATGATTTAGTGACATTTACTGCCCTCTTGTGTTTAGTATTTGAATGCCACCCTCAAAAAATACATGTTTTCATGAGTATCTCGTGGGCTTTGTTTGTTTTTTATTTTATGTTTTTGTGCATTATAAGTCTTGTAAAAACGATCGAGTTATGTCCACCCTTTAGGCGTGGGAAAAAGATTACCGAAACACACTAACCAAAAGAGTGGATGTTTGTCTTTAATTCTGCAAGTAAGCATTTTGTTTGCCTGACTGCCAGATATTCATTTCTCTTGACTTAGATTATTTAAAGGGTCGAACCGAAAAGGTCTGCTGGCTTAAATAATGACCACCATTAACATGCAATTTTCTCGTTTCTATTCATGTTGATGACAGATATGAAGTGGATGAGGATGGTTTCTGTCAGCCTTACAGAGGCATCGCTTGTGCCCGCTTCATTGGAAACAGGAGTATCTTCGTGGACTCTCTGCAGATGCAGGGCGAGATCGAGACCCAAATCACAGGTACATATTCATCCTGAACAAGTCTACTGTACTGTACAAGATCCTAAATGGTTTATGACAAAAAAGAAAAGAAAAACATAAAAATCCTAAAATATAACGTTTAACTTTATTAAAATTACAGCTAAAATAATAATAAATGAATACAATTAAGAACATATCAGAGGCTACACTACACTCCCTTTGACATCAGCAAAATAAATATACATATATTCAAAATACGAATATAAAAATGCAATTTATATACAACTGATCACATAAGGTCAGGACAATTATTGTGTTAAATATTTAACTTGAAATTCTTGGATGGTGATATTTTCCATGCCTCAACCATTCTTTAGAATTCAGTATTGGTCTTGTTTTCTATGAGACATAACAGATCGCCTCAAACAGACATTCATTGTGGTTACCTATCCGAGTTAGTGTTACAAACCCTTTGAGTCCATGTGGTTTTGAAACACAAAACTTGTCTTCTCAAAAAAACCACAACAATTCACCAGTGGTGAACCCTTTGTTACTTGTAAGTTATATTTTCCCATGGACCACTTTTCCCTTATAAATATAAAAGACTACATGTTAAGAGCTGTCTTTCTTTCCAGCGGCGTTTACTATGATCGGCACCTCCAATCACCTGTCGGATCGCTGCTCCCAGTTCGCCATCCCGTCCCTTTGCCACTTCGCCTTCCCCACGTGTGACCGCAGCTCCGGCATAGACAAACCTCGGGACTTGTGCAAGGATGAATGCGAGATTCTGGAGAACGACCTGTGCAAGACAGAGTACATCATCGCACGATCCAACCCCCTTATTCTCAAACGTCTCAAACTGCCTAACTGTGAAGACCTGGCCGCTTCAGACAGCCCTGCAGCTGCAAACTGCATGAGAATAGGCATCCCGATGGCTGAGACCATAATCAAAAGTGAGTTTGGTGGTTCTTTGCACACTTAAACTTAAAGGTGCTGTGTGTAATTTTTTGGAGGATGTTTTGACAGAAATGTACTATAATATAAATAACTATGTCTTCAGATGTCTATAAAGACCTTGCATAATGCCCTAAATGGACAAACTTCTATACAGAGCAGGCTTCGTAAATACATAATGTTCTTTGGCAAAGAAGCAAAAACGTGACGACATCTTTGTCCTGTGTCAGCCACCATAGTGCTTAGAAAGGGAGGAGTGGAGTCAGCCGTTGGCTGCTATTCACAACTTTACCGCTAGATGGTGCTAACTTTCATACGCGGACTCTTCAAAGAAACCAGAAATGTACGACTGATCAGAATGTCCTTTTATTAAATTTTCACACCATTTTTTTCTTCTGTAGGCCACAAATGTTACAACAACAGCGGTTCAGACTACCGCGGCACAGCTAGCGTGACGAAATCAAGTCGACAGTGTCAGCCGTGGAATTCCCAGTATCCCCACAGTCATACCTTCCTGGCCATGCGTTACCCTGAGCTCAACGGGGGACATTCCTACTGTCGTAACCCCGGCAACAAGCACGACGCTCCCTGGTGCTTCACCCTGGATGAAGGTGTTCGGATGGAAGTCTGTGACATTCCTCCATGCGGTAAGAGGCTCAATATAGCACACACTTCAAAGTTATTTTTATGCATTTTTTAATCCAAAGTGCTTACATTTACATTTAGTCATTTAGCAGACGCTTTCATCCAAAGCGACGGACAAAAGAGAACGTGCTTTACAATATGCTTTTTTTGTTTTGTTCAAGCTATACACTCTGTATCAGTATATTTGTTCCTTGGGTATCGGACACACAACATTTGAAACAACAGATTACTTAGTTTGATTTTTTGCTTTTTCCATTGTGTTCAGACTTGCCAAAGCACGGCAGCAGCAGCAGTATGGGGATTCTGTACATCCTCGTGCCGAGTGTGGCTATACCGCTCTCTATCGCCCTGCTGTTCTTTTTCATCTGCGTGTGCCGGAACAACCAGAAAGCTTCACGTCCGCCAGCTCCACGACAGCCCAAACCGGTACGCGGGCAGAACGTGGAGATGTCCATGCTGACCGCCTACAAACCAAAGGTGAGATTTTGACATTTTCTTATTACTTAGATAAACTTGCAGAAAAAATGCCTACTCTTTTGGTGACTACAATTAAGTCTTGGGAAACCCCTTCAAAAATGTCTTTTATTTGTACTTTTGTATTATTTCTTCATTGGTCAAATACCATTGTGCCTTCTCATAACGTTTGGATTAGTGAGCATTCCTGCATGACGGGATGGGTTACCGGGGCTATACAAACAAGAGAGATGAGCATATGGAGGCAATCTATCCCAGGCCTAGACAGGAATCTGAATATTATCATATTATTATTATTTGTATTAATATTATGGCCATTCACATTCACGTTCAAATCTCCTTCAAATGAGGTTTTCACTTATTAAAGATACAGCACATTTATGTGCCACTGTGTTTCACACTGTTTTTGACAGAGAAACATCTTTATAAACAAATACTGTATGCATTTGATCAGATGTTTGGTGGTCCATTTATTTCTAGTATAACTCACACTTTGTGATTCCCTTTAGTGCTGTTTGTATCGGGGACACACATGCAGGCACAGCTGCAGGCCAAAGGTCATATAAAGGTCAAACAGGGATGAGACATGTTTACCCTCAGGCAGACTTGACACTAACACAAAACATCTGTCTCTTTCAAAGAAAGACACTCCTATCCTAGCTCATGTGTTCTGCGTAAGATGTTAAATTATGCTCTCTTGTCATCTTTTGCCTATTTTCTCTTTCCCATATGCATCACGTAGCATTATGAACGTAAGGACTTGATCATGGATAACCCAGAAATATCAAGGGAAGTGTGAATTCCAGAAGTGGAAATAAACATGAATCTGGAGTTGTGGGAAAGTCATCTTTAGGAGAATCACTATTCAGTGAACATTACTCTTTGAAATTGTGATCTCTATAAACATATTTTAGTTTTCTTGGAAATACAAATGACCGTATACAGTATACCATGGGAATTCATTGGTCAGAGAGTGTGGAAGCCTGTACTTAAATCTTTATTGTTTGTAGACCATGCCAATTCTAGACGTCTGGGGCCCCTAAGCAAACTTGTGAGGGGCCCTTGCACAAATAATTGAAATGAGATATAAAGATAACTGTTAAATATGAAAAATAATAAGTCAATTAACACACTTAAAGAAATTAAGTGTTCATTACACTGACAGTAGGAACAATTCTTTATAAAATGTCATTAAAATTTTGATTGACGAAACACGTGGCTCTGGAAAATACAACTGTCAAAACAAAAAACAGACAGTACACATATAACACGAAAAATGCTGTTTTTACTAACCATATGAGTGATTTACTTAGAAAAATAAAGCATGATAAATACTACGAAAACAAATTCATAATTCTCTAAATGTGATGGTACAAACTAAAAATGACATATTGTCTTGAGCAAATGAAATACAGTGGACAAATAATGAATTTGTAAATCTGTACTTGAGAAATGTTAAGGAATTAATATATTGCATCATTTGGCAAAACTGGATAAGACTTGAAAATAGCACAAATAGTTCTGCTGGAGACTGATAGCTCTGTTTTGAAGCCATGGTCATATGTAAAGACGCATATCAGCACATTATGCGCATGTTATTACCTGCCACCCACTGCATGATATCCTCTAAAATTGTGTTCGCAAGTTATACAACTTATCTTTTTTATATGGTGTTTTTGATTCGGTAGTCAAGGGGCCCCCTGGTCGTGCAGGGGCCCTACGCAACCTGCGGAGTCTACGTACAAGAACGATTAGCTCTGTGTGTAGAACAATATAGACTTTAAAGTAACAGTGACTGTTATTTTTTATCTATGAACTTAACATAGACCGCCTTACCACTTACATGTTAAGTGCATAGATAAAAAAATGACAGTAACAGTATTTTTAGGGCAGACAGAGGGTGTATGCACTTCTGTGGTGACTGGTTTGAGGTTCTAGAATGTATAAAGTCTGAAGGACAGCAAAACTCAAAAAAGGGGAAATCAGTTGACAAGGCTATACATTTTAGAGTAAACCTTGGTTTGCATTACTTTGGTTTTTAGACATGTATTACAAGACACAAGCTTATAAGTAAACAAAGTAAGGTAAATTGGAAAACTTCTTGAGTCAAAAAAAGCTTTTTTCAGAAATGTTCACAGTTAAAAAAAGTTTACCTGAATTTACCTTCTAGCGTGGTGTTTGAAGGAGATTAAATGTTGTGTAAATTAAATTGTATTTAAAGTATATATGTCAAAAAAGGCATAGTTCACCCCAAAATTAAACTTCTTTCATCCTTTACTCACCCTCATGTCATTCCAAACCTGTATGAATTTCTTTCTTCTGCAGAACTTAAAAGACGATATTTTGAAGCACATTGGTAACCAAACTACGTTGACCCTCATTGACTTCCATTGTATGAACACAAAACCACTTAGACATTTCTCAAAATATCTTATTTTGTTTTCCACTGAGTTATATCCCATGATAAATGTAAAAGTATTACATTTACTTCTATACTGGATACTATACTAAATACTAAGTGTACTCACCCCCCTACAAAAAAAAGTAATTTGTGTGTTTTATTATTTCATTTAAAGTCAAATAATGTTTACAACAACTATAGTCCTACTAAATTCAAAAGTAACACATAGGTGTGTTGGTCTGTGCTCGGATGTTGGTCAACTGTAAGGTGCAAATGAATGATGGAACTGAGGTCAGAGGTCAGAGAGAGGATGAAAGGTTAAGCCAGACCAGACCTTACACTGTCAGATCAAAGTACAGGTCAAAAGGGCAACGACAGCTTCCAGAAAGCTGCCAACGAGATGTTTGGCTATCTTCAGTATCAAAGGAATGACTGTCTCTTCCAAATCATATGTGTTTCTAACATATCCAGTGACTTTTATATTCTTACTCTACATAACTATTAGATTATATGTAATATAGAATTCAACTTTTATTATATTTTATATTTATTTTAAAGTATTTTTGGGAAAACACTAAAAAGAGAATGTACCTGTCCACAAATGATTTACTCTATGAATTATGTTATTGTCTTGTAACCGGACTTACACAGCTGGTCCCCAAACTTAAACATGATTTTCTTCTCTTATCCAGAGCAAAGCTAAAGAGCTTCCTCTCTCCGCTGTACGCTTCATGGAGGAGTTGGGTGAGAGTGCGTTTGGGAAGATCTACAAGGGTCATCTGTACCTGCCGGGCATGGAGCATGCTCAGCTTGTGGCTATTAAGACCCTCAAAGACGTCTCCAGCGCACAGTGGGGAGACTTCCAGCAGGAGGCGTCAGTCCTGGCTGAACTTCACCATCCCAATGTGGTTTGCCTGCTGGGCGTGGTGACGCAGGAGCAGCCCGTCTGCTTGCTCTTCGAGTTCCTGGCCCAGGGAGACCTCCACGAGTTCCTCATCATGCGCTCGCCCCATTCAGACGTGGGCTGCAGTAGCGACGAAGACGGCACCGTGAAGTCCAGTCTGGACCACGGAGACTTCCTGCACATGGCCATTCAGGTCGCAGCCGGGATGGAATATCTAGCGAGCCATTTCTACGTCCACAAGGACCTCGCAGCCAGAAACATCTTGGTTGGCGAACAGCTTCACGTTAAGATTTCCGATCTGGGATTGTCGAGGGAGATCTACGTTTCGGATTATTACAGGGTGCAGCCAAAAACGTCGCTTCCCATTCGCTGGATGCCACCCGAGGCTATTGTGTATGGGAAGTTCAGCACAGATTCTGACATTTGGGCGTTCGGTGTGGTGCTGTGGGAGATCTTCAGTTTCGGTCTCCAGCCGTTTTACGGTTTCAGCAACCAGGAGGTGATGGAGATGGTGAGAAAGCGACAGCAGCTGCCCTGCCCGGAGGACTGCCCGCCTCGCATGTACGCGCTGATGACCGAGTGCTGGCAGGAGGGCCCCGCTCGCCGGCCGAGATTTAAAGACATCCACTCCCGCCTGCGTGCCTGGGAGGGCCTGTCGTCCCACGCCAGCTCCAGCACTCCGTCTGGAGGGAACGCCACTACTCAAACTACCTCTCTGAGCGCCAGCCCCGTCAGCAACCTCAGCACCCCGCGCTACGCCGGGTATATCTATGGAGCACCGCAGGGTATCCCACCCGGACAGATCGCAGGCTTTATGGCAGCACCCATGTCACAGAACCAGCGGTTTATTCCTGTTAACGGATACCCCATCCCGCCGGGCTACGCCGCCTTCCCTACCGCTCACTTCGCACCTCAAGCCCCGCCCCAGGTGGTGCAGCACTGCCCGCCGCCCAAGAGCCGCTCGCCCAGCAGCGCCAGCGGCTCCACTAGCACGGGTCACGTGACTAGCGTGCCTTCCACAGGCTCCAATCATGATGCCAACACACCTTTGCTCTCTCACTGCGTCACGCTGACGCCCATGACAGGGGTGCCGGGTGGCACAATGCAAGTTTTTGGACATATGACACAAAAGGGCTTGCAGATAGACCCGTCGCAAGCGGCTCTGCTCGCTGACACTAACCGACTGTTGTACAGTGAATCTGTTATTACTGCCGATTTTTGAATAAGTGTTTTATATTGATAATTATTGATATTTTAATGTTTTTTTTAGTGTAAATATAAAACAGCCTGAATGAAATGCGAAAGTTTATATTGCGATGTTGTGTAAATGTGTTTGATAGGAAAGGACACTCATCATCTCTTGGGTAGGTGATATTGAGACGATGCAAAAACCTGAAATGTATTCTCTGTGAAGCTTCGTGCCACTTCTGCAGTGACTTTGCGGCAAAACAGAATGTGCCTTTGAATGGAGCCTTTCAACCAAAACTTCAAAATGATGCCCTGTTAGGATTTTCAATGGACAATGTCTTTAGTTTCTTAACTGTTTTTTACCTTTTTACTCACTGACGACTTGAATAACTTTCCTGAAGTCTTCAGAGTATCCAGTCTTTTTTTCCCATACAGGAATCTGAGTTATGGAAATGAATGTAAAACACATATATAATATATATATATATACACTAGTGTTCAGAAGTTAAGGGTCACTTGCTCACTTTTTCATTTTTTATTCAATGTTTTAGAATAATAGTAATGCTCATCAAAATTATGGAATAACACAAATGTGGTTTTGATAACTATGTTCTCAAAAAATAAAAACTGTCAGATCCTCAGCATCCTCGCTGTAGTCATTCTTTGGCTATAATATGCCGAAATCTTCTCTTGGCATTTTATCATCCAGCTTCTTGAGGTCTCACGCTGAAATGTTTTTTTAACAATATTTACGTTTTTCCTATCTAAGTAGAACTCTGTTATTCAAAAGCATCCGTTTAAAAAAAAGATGTTAAAAAAGATGAAATAACATTTTAAATTAATACAGTTAAATAAGTTTAAGGTTTTTGTAATTGAATAGATTCATAGGCCTATATTTGCAGTTACATTTTTATCTTCATGACATGACCAGTTTGAGACATTTAAGTATACGAGTTCAGTTCAGATCAAAAGATTTGGAAGGACAATACACAATTTCACTCAAGTGACCCTATACCTTTGAACATGCGTGTTAATCTGTACATTTAACAGATTCGAAAATGTCACATACAATATATATTACAAAATTGCCAATAATCATGTCATCACATATTTGGATGCATTAGGATCATAGTTTGTATTTATGCAAAAAACTTTCTCCGCTTCTCATTTTTACATTGTGCTTTGTAAATCACACAAAATATTGAAATTACAAATGTATTTTTAAATAGCATATACATAGTATTTTATACAGTATATGTGTGCATATCTTTTTATTGCCATATATCTGATTTCTGTATGGGTCTGTCTGGTCATTGCATATTTTTACTTGATGTATTAGTAGTATTTTGCATAAATTCTAATCTATAGGAAAATTTCCAGAATTAAGGGAATACACATTTCCTAACAACATCACAAGTGTCTTCACATCAAAAATATAAACGGTTTCAAAGTGACAACATAACTAAACATTAGTGTGCATGCATAACTTAACTTCTGATACACATTCGATATTTACGATATTTGTTATTTACGATAACAAGCAAAACAAACCGAGAATAACTGTTTCTTGCCCAAACCTCTCTCCAGTATTTTTTATTTAGACTGCGATACCAAGCTCAACCGCTAGATGTCAATGTCGCACACGATGAAACGGTCTATAACCATGTGCCTGCATTATTTTCTGAATTTACACCTATGATCATTCGGGAGAAAACATTATAACAATCTTATTCTTTAACTGCAGCTTTATATACATAAACTTCACCTCAATTTTATATTTTGCATTGTTATTGAAGCCCTACATAACTTCACAAGACAGGAACACATTTACAGTTAATGCGAGTGCCTTGACCAACAGCTTATTTTGGAAATAGTAATTGTTTACTTTACATTTATTTTCGTTCCTGTCTGAATAAGTCATCACCTTATGACATCACTGTTTGGCATATGTGAAAGCAACACTTTAAATAATGCAGAGCTTGTTCTAATGTAACAAGATACTCACTACCTGTAGAATGTAATGTCTTTATGTTCCTCTAGAGGTCAGTGTCGCTCTGACTCTGTTTGAATGAAGTTCTTTATATGTGCTCTTGTGGATTTCCATGTTAATACTGTATGTTCAAACTATTATTCTGTTTGTGTTTTGTTGTTTACTTTTTTTGAGAGTTTGTATCTTGTTTAGAATCTTTGGAAACTTCACAGTTACCGGGATTAAGTAGATTTGATCATTTTAAGCAAGCAGCTGTCATCTTCATATTGGTATGTTGCTATGCAACTATTCAATTCCACGAAACCCTTTCCAATGACAGTCAAGAATTTATAGTTTTTGCGAGGAAGTGATTGCTCGTGACCTATGAACTGCTTTTGGAAAAAATGTCATAATGTGTTACGAGTGTAATGTTTCATGAAAAGACAGTATGCATGAAAACTGATGTTTATATCGATGGTTTATTTTTCTATTATTTTTGTCACAATTTAACACCAATATTGCAGTTTTATTATTGTACATCCGACCATACTGTGTGTTGGTTATTATAAAAGCCACTTAAAGAAACAACACGGATCGTTGTCATTTCTTTAGCTGTGATTAAATGTTATAGTATACTCCAAGATTTTCTAAGCACGCTTTCACTTTAAACCATTTTCATTATGACGGATTTTATATAAAATACATAATAAATTATTAT
Organism: Triplophysa dalaica; assembly: GCF_015846415.1. Lineage (NCBI taxonomy): Eukaryota > Metazoa > Chordata > Actinopteri > Cypriniformes > Nemacheilidae > Triplophysa > Triplophysa dalaica. The sequence goes on from NC_079547.1 coordinate 17,900,183, forward strand.
TTAGGTCTCTAAAATTTGTAATGCCTGAAGTAAACTGCCTCTTCTGTAAGTGCACATCATCAAAAGTAATGTGAGAGTTAACATTAAACATTAAAACACTGTTATTTACAAATCCCCATGAAAGCTTTTACTAAAGCCCATGTGAATTATGACAAACTGTGAAACAGTGTTATTGTCTAATGTTGTGCCTGTTTTTCAAGGTCTCTCATCCCCAGAGAGTGCAGCAGACTATTCCTCTTAGTGAATGCATTAAACTGGAAGAGGACAATATTGGGAATATTTAGAAAATTCTTGACAGTGTAGTTTTAATAAAAAGTAAAATTGTAATAATCATTTGCTAGATCATTTTGTCCTAAGCTTTGTCTATTACTCTTCTAAAATGTGGCTCCTGGGATGGATTTTGTACGCCATTTTTACCATGTTTAATCACAAAGTCTGCTGTGAATTTATGTAAAATATTACTTCTGCCAACTTCAGAGGTATTTTCCCCCCAAACCTTAATTACATTTAGAACATACATCTGCCACCAGAAGAGGGCAGTGTAGGAGTTATTTTGTTTGTCATGTTTTTTTGTCGTTTATCACGTCATATCACGTTTAAAACAACCCAAGGTTGACGAAAGTGCTGTACAAAAACACATTATAAACATTAAGAACGTAAAACATATATCTGCAATATAAAAACGATGGTAAGACTTTACAATATGGTTGTATTTGTTAACATTAGTAAATGCATTAACAATGAAAACATAGTTTTTTTGTAGTTTTTTTAACATGTTAAATATGCACCAACTAATGTTAACGGTGACAGCTTTTGAATTTTAAAATGTAAGTTAAAGGGATATTTCACCAAAAAATGAAGTTGTTCTAAACCAGAAGAATGTCGTAACCAAAAAGATCTCGTCCCCCTTTACTGCCATGTAGGAAAATAAAATACTGTAGGAGTCAATGGGGGATGAGATCTGTTTGGTTACTGACATTCTTCCAAATATCTTCCTTAGTGTAAGCTAAAGTTAGGTGATGCATTAACAAATAAATATCTTAAGTGTTAATACAAGTTTATATAGCAACTGTGTCTTTGGAAAGTTCTCACAGAACATAAAAATCTAATACACGTGTGTACTGGTTTGGCTATTATTGTAATTGTTTATTCTTAATCTAGTAATGTCAACAGGTTACATTTGGGGAGATACAAAGTATCATTTGTCCGATACGAATACATTCAAGGTGTCCTATAATATAGTGAAACAAACCTGTTGTATGTGCAGTCTTGTGGATGGTTTGCATTATAGAACTACACACACTTCAAAGGTACCTGGAACAATTTTTCTTTTGCACTGGATAAACAAACATGAACATTAAATGAGAGCCTGTCTTTTAAGAAAGGCTTAACAAGTCCTGCATGTTTGCCAAAGAAAAAGAAAAGAAATGGCATACACATGTATAGATGATTACACCCATAAAGACTCAAAATCAACCAGAGAAAAAAAACTCTGACCTTGAACTCTTGATGTAGGGAATGTTTTTGATCAGTTCTGCTCTCTGGTTTCTTATCTGGAACAGCCCCAGGAACGGCCATCCAGACCCTGGCTCAGGAATGCAATGTGAAGAAACAAATCCAAACCGATGCAAGTGCTTTTTTATGAGAAGAATAAACATTACCATATGGCCCCGTAATGTATCTGCACACTTACTCCACACTTTAAATATACAAATGTTTTTGATTCATATAACAATATATAAATCCAAGTGACGTTTATTTTGAAGAAATTGTCAAACTTTGTGGAGCATGTCCATAATAAATGTGACAAATTACACCTGTGGTAGGGCACCTGTGTGAACCAACTTCACATATCTGATAAAAAAAAAACATGGGCATTGGTTTAAATCATTTGGACTAGTTTATTCATGTAGCAATTTATAGTTCGACTATACAATTTTACTATACAAAAGTATATATTTATACTGTGTCCGTCCATACAAACTGGGATGTTAAGAAACCTTGGAACATCTCTTCTCCAATAAGATTCCATGACCAGAACTTTTCCATAACACACAACATGTTGTTAGTGAGCACTTTGTATACAGAAGGATAATTGTGACCCTGGATAACAAAACCAGTCTTAAGTAGCACGGGAATAATTTTAGTAAAAGCCAAAAATACATTGCATGGATCGAACTTATTGATTTAAATTTTATGCCAAAAATCATTAGGATATAAAGTAAAGATCATGTCCCATGAAGATATTTTGTAAATTTCCAACTCTTAATGTATAAAAACTTTGTGAGTGGATGGCCTGCTACAGGGCCTCTGATAACAACTTTAAAGGCAATTTCCCGAATATTTAGATTTTTTTGCACACTTGGATTCGAACGTTTTAAACGGTTGTATTTTCCAAACCTCATCAAAAGAAAGCTTTTTTTCCAGACGATGTAAAAATCTACACTTTGAAAAATGTACACATAAGACTAGTTTTGTTGTCGAGGGTCACATATGGTAATAGTGGAATTATTTCTTGCATGTAAATTTCCTTTGGTTTGTTATCAGGTCCTCAGGCACATATACCCACCTCTGCCTCACAGGTGGAATGCCAAGCTTCACTGAATCTTTACACACACACACTCCTCAAGTACAGTTCAACAACCTTTGTCACAGCACAACCCCACCCTGATGAAATATAGATGAAGTCCTACAAGTTTGATAAGCCTCCAACCCATAACTTGTCAGCAAGGGCGTGTTTACCATTTTGGGGGCCCTAAGCGAAGTCAAGACCTGAGGACTGAGAAAGTCTTCTTTTCATGCTTCTTTTCATAGCATTGTTTTGCTTTATTCGTAAAATTAGTATTAGATATATTTTGTTTTGCTTTCATATCTTTTTGAGCACCACTTTGATATGTGCACTTCATTGCGTATATCTAAGTGTCTACATCAAGCATCAAATGATTTTACTGCTTGTTGGCATTAAGGGGCCCCAGACTTGTTGGGCCCTACACATTTGGGAGGTTTGCATGGTGGTTCACAAAGCTTCTGCTTGTCAGTCCATTCAGCCTTCCAGCAGTTTAGCAGTTAAGTTTCACAAGAGTAAAAGACCAAGTGCCTGTTATGGGTTAGTATAATTGTGACAAGGAAAAAATTGCACCGTGGTAACAAATGCTACCATTGATGTGTTCTTCGAAAAAAAAAAGTAGATGTTACTGTTTAATATGTAATGTGCTTTAGCTTAAAACTAAAACCAGTCTGTTTTTTACATTTATTTGTTTGATTAGCTGAGATTTATCCAAAATGACTTTAAAACCAACCAGTCTGTCGAGTCTGTGAGAACAGCTCAGACCAGCAAACACTTAATTTAGGGTGTTTTCCAGCTTTTCACCAATTTTGTCATTTCTTTTACATTTACATTTATGCATTTGGCAGTCGCTTTTATTCAAAATGACATTATACTATACATTTGTTTCTAAGTATGTGCAATCCCCTGGGATCGAACCCAAGATCCTGGCGTTAGCCACATGCTGTTTTCTTTTCTGTGTCCATAATCAAAACTATTTTGTTATTTCTCATTATGCTTGTTTATGGCCTTGTGCATAACATTACCCTCAGCTCATGTGTTTCTCATCTAAATGCACACTTTGGTGATGTAATGCCAAATGGATTCTGGAGTTGGTTTGTGTATCATGGCTCCCATGAGCACCCTTTTAAACAATAAAATGACAATTGGGACACTACATAATAGTCTTGTTGACTTTACAGATCCACATAGACAAAAAAACATGCAGATTTGGGATAGTTCACCCAAAAAGGAAAATTCTGTCATCATTAACTTACTCTAAATGTCAACACGCATGACTTTCTTCTGGAGAACACAAAAGAAGATATTTTGAAAAAAGTTGTTAACCAAACAACATTGGCCGCCATTTACTTCCATTGTGTTCACAAAACAACTGAGACATTTCACAGAATATCTTCTTTTGTGTTCCACATGTTTTTTAGGGGGAAGGGTGAACTATCCCTTCAAGCCAATAAAAAATACTTTTAGAGATCGAGGACATCAGAATGGGTGTTTGGGGAGTGGCAATATTTGTACGTAAATGTAGTTATGTAGAAAAATAAAATAAAAAATGATGTTCACATATAATATGTTGTTATCATATATTTTAGTTGTTCTTAGAGAATCATGTGGTTTATTGAATCAACATTTAAAGATTAGCATTCCTTCTGTGGTAGTTCTTGCTTATGCAAAATGCATGTTTAGTTTTTTTTTTTGCAATATCTTTACATCTCATAACATTTCCAGTTTAGCCTGTTTAGGAACAAGCACCAGAAACAAATCTGTAAATAAGGAAGCAACCCTTATGTCTTTCTCTGAGCTGAAAAGCATCTACAGGTCTTGGTTGGTGGTGTATGTTTATGTGTATCCATGTTTGTGTTATCATGTGATGTATGCGGGCGGTTATGATTACAGGGCAACTCATAATTAAAAAAAAGCTGAATGAATTAAATAATATGAAGAATGAAGTAAATAACAGAAAGGAGGAGGACTGTGAAAAAAGACATAACTGATTTAATAACTTGAACATTAAGGATTAAAAATGGTGCTAATAAAGTGATTAATTAGAAGTATTGAATGTATCGTGGATTTGTATTCTATTCAGCAGTCTAAAGTCCAAGCAGCAGCAATATGTGATATTTCCTACCTCGGTGTTGTGAACAAAAGACCCAAACTACATTCAGGTGCATTTAACCAAAGTGCATCTGAGATCTGACATGCTCTTGTAACAGATAAAAGCCAGAGAGGAAAGAGAGAGAATAAATGAAATACTGGTGTAAAGTTACTGTGTTTTTCCTCCTGCATGGTTCCTCTCTTGCTATCTACTCCCATAATACATCTCTCTCACATTTTCTCTACGTCTCAGACATATTCTCAATTGTCAGGATATGTGTGAACTGTTGTTTCTGAACAGCCGACACTCGACTGACCCCTGGACAAAAGAGTGCAATGTCCAGAACAGAGTGTTCTGACCTTAAATAGTGCAAATTTACTTAAGGTCTTCTAATTTAATCAAGTCTTTTTTATTAAGGCATTATGGATCTAGCAAAGGTTACAAAATTGGATGCTATCAACTGTAATCAATGTAATGTTTTGAAACACACTTTTTTAATACTCATGAATTTCATAATTGATTTTGAACAGTCTGTGGTTTTGAATACAGTGTGTATTTTAAAGTGAAAACTTCACCTAAAATTTAAATTCTGTCATTATTTACTCAACTCCCAGGTGGTTCCAAACCTGTATAGATTTCTTTGTTTTGCTGAACACAAAAGAAGTTATTTGTAAGAATGTCAGTAACCGACTTATGTCGTCGTTCGGGAAACGCACCCCTGATCTCATCCCTCATTTACTGCCACAGTAAGAAAAATAAATACTGGAGTCAATGGGGAATGATATCTGTTTGGTGACAGAATTGATGGTGGCAGAATTTTTTGGGGGGAACTATCCCTTTAAGGACAAATATTTGCATTCACACAAAAATATAAAGTTCTGTAAATTGTATCTGAATTATGTTCTGCTTTTCTAAATTTACTATTTAAAGTTGTGGTGAGGTAAAACATATTTTTCATTTTGTGAAAATGTATTTATAAATGTATCTATTAAAGCTATTTATTTATTCTGCCTGAAAAAGTTTAAAGAGATTCATTGTGGTTAAATATGAAAAGTAGAATTAATTTAATCAAAAACACTTTGACTTTTGAGATTCAAATTGTGCAAGAAGAGTCTGGTCTCATTATTGGCCTTGGTTTCTAGTAGAACTATTTGAAACTTCTTAAATTACGATACATTTACCTAACAAGAAAAGTGACCTAAGATTTTTGGTCTTGCTTTACCTAAATAAATTTACGCTTAAAACAAAATTGTAAATGAAATTTACAATAAATTACTGGTAAATCTGTTGTAAAATTACAGCAAAGTTTTACAGTAAAGCTAACAAAGTATTGATAAGGTGTGATAAGGGTATGTATTTCAAGGTTTCTCTGAAACAGATTTAAAAGGATCTGTGTTTTTCCCTTACATATAAACCCCAGAAACAGGAATTGCAGGAGATCCGTTTTCTCGGGATATTTGTGATTTGTAAAGCCCTGGGGAATAGAATAAGGATTTTTGCTGCAATTTGGCAGCACAAGGGACCAAGAAGGTATAATGAGGGAAAACTGTTTCATATGAGTAAACAGTCTGAAGAAGGAGAATCAAAGCTAATGAGAACCCTTTTACGGCCTTACCTTCATTGCTGAATCTTTTATTTTAGAGATACCTGTGAACAAACAAGATTATTGAAGAAGAAAATGCATATGTATTGTTAATTTGTCCATTTTAGTCTGTTGGATGATAATGTACAACATTCATGGTTATTGTCTTTCTCTCTCTTTCTGTTTCGTCTATATTTCCACGTATGTTTCCACGTATGTTTCAACTCAGCTCAAAATTCTTTCCAATTCTAATGCCTCTTCCCCCAGGCTACAAGGAGGGGCCAGTACCTGATCTGGGACCAGTTTCATGACCTGAAACACTGCACTTCTCCAAACTCGTTTCTCTTAAAGGCTAATCTACTATAATAGGTTTAGGTTACAGACATTCTAGGCCAGATTGCAAAGTGGATGCTATGTTTTTCCCAGCTGTGGAGTACTACTGAATTGCTGAAAATTAAATGTTGAGCTCTTTTGTTTGTTACATTTCTTTTGATGAGATTCGGTCACTCAAATTCTGTGATAGCTAAATATAGATTTTTATATCAATATTTATTTACTCTTGCCTCAGCTATTGTCCTACTTGTAAACATGGCCTATAAACTACAATATTGCTTTTTAGCTCCTTGACAAAATGTTTAAGGCTCTTTCATCTGCAAGGGGCTTTGGATAAAATGAATAGATATAAATGTAAATGTTATATTATTGATTTGAATAAAAAGGCCCAATCATGACGTAATATGAATATGTTTTAATTGAACTTATCCAAATCCCCAAACCATCCACTCTGAAATCAAATACTCAGATTAGTTTTACTCGTGGCAGTCTGCCCAGTGCAAAATGTCACCCGGAAAGCATTCTATATGGGGCTCCTTTATGTGTTAGCTTTAAATTATTGCCATGGAGGGACTTTTACACCTTAAAGATTTCACAGAACAGAACACCTGTGGAGAAGTTCTTGTTGCCTCATACATTAACAAGATCCTTAATGTGTTCTGTGTCTATCACTCGCAACATAATTGAAAAAACAGATTTGAAAGTTTGACAGAGTTTGTATCTACGCTGAAAAAAAGTACTGTAGGAGAACACACATCTTGCACATACATTGCCGGACCTCAGTGTTTTACATTCAAAGGGATGGTTCAACCAAAATTAATATTTTGTCTAATAAAGAAATATAGGAAAATATATGTGATTTGTTTATTTGGTTGCCAGTGTTCTTCAAAATATTTTTGTGTGTTTTCTGCAGAAGAAAGAGAGTCATACAGGTTTGGAATGACATGAAAGTAAATTCATTTCTATCCCTTTCATGACAGAGCGTCATTTGCTCAAACTGTTCTGCATGTATAAACAAAGATCTTTGACAACTTTAATATTTAAAATCCCAACATGGTTCTTATGAAACGTTGTCCTTAGACTGAATGTAAGGATTGTGCAAAAAATAATGGTCTTGAAATCTCCAAAGAATATATTTTTTAACATTAAGAAGACTTTTATTATTGATTGCTATCAGGACGTAAAGAGACTTTCAACAAGTAAACTATGACAAAAAACATGAAGAACATTACTTCCTTTAAATAGAACATTTTGCACTAAATGGAAATGTTTTGTTGATGCTCTCTATATCAAACCTTGTTTGCTCAAAATACGCTAATGTTTAAGACCTCAGCACAGCCAGAAATAGAAAAATGGCTTCAGCTGGGAATCGGCTTAGTCCTCAAAGCTCACTATACTGCTCTGATGTTGAAATAGTTTGGGGGGGATGTGGTGCGTGAAGAAAAGTGGAGAACCAGATTCAGTTTCACTTGTCTGTAAAAAGCCTGAAAAAGTGTTGTCATGGCAACAGGGTAGGTTTAAAGTGCCCTAAAAATCCCCCTAAAAAACGGACGTAAAAAGAATATAAAACATAATAGGGAGACATGGTACCATTTATTTTTGGGTGCAAAGCTGTCTGTAACGGTTTGGTCCCTCTCCTCGGTTGTTCAGAGCTCAGCCTGTGAGAGAGTTTAATAATGTCTACTGGAATCACATCCATGTGCTCATTATTCAGGCCTGGCTTTGCGGTCGGTTCAAATTAAAAACTGATAGTGGCTATACTCCCAGAGTTCCTTCTTTGACGTGAGGCCTATGGCTCTTCCAAGACTATAGTGGACTTCTTGGCTGTCAAATAGCCTGCAGACATTTTAGCATCACCCCCAGTCCCTCGCAGTTCACCCTCAGGTCTGTCTTCCATCAAATGTTTGAGCGATCCAGCACAGCCACAAATTATGATCCATATGTGTAACGTTGGCTTGCTGGTTTGGAAGGAAGGGAGTAGCGTGCGCCCCTGATGGACCAGTATCTAGAATCAGTGTGGACTTACATGAACAACATGAAAAGAATTCAAACTTCTGTTTCTCTTCTATTTCTTGATTTCGCTTTAGGCCACACATGTTGCAAAATGCCTCCAACTTTATTTATGATTTTAATTTTTTTAATCATTATACATAGACATTTCACCTAACTGAGAAACATAACCCAATGCAATGCAAATTCAAAGTTCAGGTTAAACAACTGTAAAAAATCAATAGGAAAATTCCTACGCTGTAAAAGAAATCTGTAAAATAGGGCCCTATACTGTATTAATATTGAGGAATTTTATATTCATTTTTACAGTTGTTTTAACAGCATTTTTAATTTTGCACAGCATTGCATTATGTTTCAGCATTAATGGAAATGTCTGTAAAATGAATGGATAAAAACCTGCCGGAAAATATGGAGTAGCTATTTTTTTACATTGTCTTATTTTAACATATTTTTTTACAGTTAACACTTGTATTACAAAATCCTGTAAAAACTGTATTATTGTGTCAACTAAGGCACCAGAAGAAAATGTATTCATGTTATTTTACACCCAACTTGTAAATGTGTTTATTTCTTTAATGTAACATTTTCACGGTATTTCAAAATAAAAAAAGTAACATAAAACAGTAAAATGATGTAAAATTACAATGTGTTCTACACAGAGTATGCATATTCCACATACTCAAATACCTTTAATGTGAGTTTAAAAAATGCAACAGACGTTTTTATATAATGCTTGAGTTGCTAACGTTATCTTATTATTACAGTTCAATTTAAGCCATTTATTATGTTGCAGTTCCTAATAAAGTTACTGTTTGGACAAAAGGTTAAGTGAAGGAATGTGGCCTTTGGGGCCAGAGAAGAAAAGTCAGTGGTTAGTCTTCTTTCATGTATTGGTGCCAGAGCTTCCACTGTCCTATGTTCAGAAGATCCCCAAAAAGCATACATTATTCCTCTTTGTGTTCTGTTGTTCAAAGAAGATAATAGGAAACAGAAATTAAGAATCTCAACCACAGCCTGACATGAAAGCACAATACGAGTAATTGTGCTTGTTACTGCCAGTCTTTCATAATATAAATCCTTTATAATGAATTCAATGAGCAGCAGTATTCTGTTGAAATCATGAATGTTCTTGAGCTCCTTTTATCGCTTCAGACAAGGTGGGTAGTGGAAATGAAGATTAATTAGAATTATGTTAATACAATAATCACAATAATAAGACTATTTTTCTGTGGAACACAAAAGGAGATGTTTTGAGAAATGTCTCAGTGGTATTATGTCCATTCAATAGAAGTCAATGGATGCCGATGCTGTTTGGTTACCAAAATTCTGCTGGAAATTTGAATCGTTATTGCAAAGTCATCCATTTTTCGACCATATACTGTATGACACACCGTAAGGAAAAAAGGATTGTGTTTTTTTTCTTCTTTTTTTGTAGACATTTGCATGAAGATCCATCTACAATTCAAAGTCTATATTCTCGCATCCTGAGCACTATGCTGCAGCTCTGTGTTACTGCTAATGAGACTGGAATCTCTCTCGCTGTCTAATGAAGCTAGAAAAATACAGTACTTGAGCACGTTCTTCGGCTTAACTCTGGCCACATACTAAATTACAACTCGGGCTGGTGTGCACATGGGTATGGACTTGGCAAAATGATTAGCTAGCACAGACATAGAGAGCAACGTGACACTTTACAGTATTAGACATATAAATATATTTTAAATGTATTAGCGTTCGCTGCTATCCCTTGTGTTGGTTATTGCGATGAAATTTTCATCCGAGACACTCCAAGTGCAAAGCATGATGCTCATCTACTGCGATTCTTGTGCTCTGCAGGCATCCGCTGCAGCAGGAGCTGAAACTGCGGGCTGTGGTGATGCCCCTTTCATCTCTTCTGGCTGTGGATCAAGCAGCACTGCACCCCTCACCCTCACTCCCTCCTCCCGCTTGTTCTCTTCATCTTCCATCCAGCTCCTGTCTGGTAATACAGGCAGTGATGCAGCATCCCAGTGGATTCAATTCACCAGCATAACTATTATTTAAATACAGAGAACACTGCCTTAAGACAGAATAATTGTCCGATGTGAATGAGGACGGACAGTGCTTGCTAATTTGGAGTTTCAGAGATGATGGAATTACAATCACAAATAAGATCTCATTAAATGTCAACTGTTTCATTGAACAAGGAGATTACAAAAACAAATGAAGGATTACGTTTTTTTACCCCAAAGAAATGTAATCTAAGTCGATGTTGACTTCTCATCTAAAGATAGGCCTTCAGTATATGAGAATTTTAATATCTTATGAGCTAAATGAGCAACATTTAACCAATACAGTTATTTTTGTATAACGGAAGGCCCTAAAGATATTTTTGGAAGAATGTTGTTTGGATTAAACAACTACAGACTTAAAATACTGCAGTGTTTAATGCGTGAGAGAGCAGGGACCTGACGAACACACCAACACGTTTTATTTATATGTTTGGATCACTATGTTGTGTCGTTTTTTATGTTCAAATGTAATGCTATGTAAATGCAAATAACGTTTAAAACAATTTCTGTGAATAAATATAGGCCTATGTAAAAAGTGTATATTACGTTTAAGAAAAAATGTCACAATTGTATTGCGCAGTTAATGTATTTATTTGGCATTGTATATGCTCAATCTCCAAATACTCATATTTTTAAATACTTTGCATTGTGAATGAACGTCTAATAACTTAAATTCCACATAATACATTAACAATCATTATGTGTCATCTTTTTGTTGTTAAAATATATGAAATATAGTCTATTAATGAAACACCATTTAGGAAAGCGATGGACTGCTTCCGGGTGCATACAAAGGCTTTTTTATTCAGAAGATGAGAATGTTTATAAAATATATTAGGAGCTGAAATTCTGCTAATTTAAGACCTGTCATAAAAACCCACACTGAAGCATGTTAACATCACAAACAGGGTATATTAATTTTAATTAAGTGACCGGCCTAAAAGTGACGATCTCCGCATGTAGATGATGAACACTGTTACCGGAAATGACTGAGCAGCAACCAGGAGAACTCGGAAGTCTACATGCAAGTAGTCCATTTCAAAAAGACTTGAGTAAAAGTCTGATTATATGAAGTGTTGACTTAGAGTATCAGTACTTGAGTATTTTACTCATACTGAATATAGGCTCAAAGCAGCACTTGTCCTCAACACCTTTCAGACATGAGGAGAGCAATGGCATCAAAACTGAACACCTCAAAATGGCAACGTCTATACAAACACCCAAGTCTCAGTTACAATCAAGTGCTCGTAAGGAAACCAATCATACAAAAAGCTCTCTTCAGTAAAACAGATAAATAAAATAAAGTAAAATTACAAAAGTCAATGATTCAAGGTTTTATTTGTCATGTGCACAATTATACAGAATATAATCAGCAGTGAAATGTGAGTTAGGTTCGCTCAATGGACAGTGCATTTTATGTAGCATACACAAGAATATACATAAATATAGTTATAAAGAAAAATGAAAAATAACGAAGAAAAAGTGCAAGACATTATGTTGTTGACTAATAAATAATATAATAATATAGGTCAACGCCTTTTGCACCGGACATGCTGGTTTCGGCCTTATCGCCGGCAACAGTCATGTCCTCTTCCCACATAAAAACACCAGCGATGTCAACTACCTGATAATGTACTGTATTCGCATAAAGAAGCCATCTTGACATGTTTCAGTTAGTAAGGGCAAAATGCACAAGATACAGTATAGCACCTTGAATATGGAAGCATGTGTGGTGCAAAATTCCATTTGCAATGTAATATGCAAAATGGAAATGCAATAAGCAAAATTGCAATGCAGTATGTAAATTGACAATGCAATTGTGTATCTTAATATACATTTGAAACAATATTAAGTGCAAAATGAAAATAAAAATTCAAATATATCAATTACATTTGTCAGTTCCTACACTAGTTTTAATAAATTAATTAAATTAATATTTTTAACGCTCTTTAAGTTGCAAAATTGAAATGAAAATGCATTCCCGGGATTGATTATATATGTTAAAGATAGTCAAGCAAAACTGTAGCAAAAAGAAAATTCTAATGTCATTTTCCCTTAATGCATTAACATTAACAGGTTGAACATTTGGGATTGCATTTTCATTTACACACAGCGCGTTGAGTGGTGCAAAATTCAATGTGGACTTGAAAATGCATTTCGAGCTGACCACGCCCCCACTCCGGAACAGCGTCATTGCGTGAAGGCGGAGCCAGCATCGCTAGTTACGTGTGTTGTTTTGAGGTGTTGAAAACATGTTCGACTGCAGAGATGATAAAAGCGTTAAATCGCCTGCACATACACGTTTTCATCATAAACACGTTCAGTATTTGTTGTCTTTGTTTCAGAATGATTATGTTAAGATATTGACTTTCCCAAATGTTCAACCTGGTAATGTTAATGCATTAAGGGAAAATGACATTAGAATTTTCTTTTTGCTACAGTTTTTCTTGACTATCTTAAACATATATAAACAATCCGGGGACTGCATTTTCATTTTAATTTTGCAACTTAAATAGCGTTAAAAATATCCATTTAAATAACATTAAAACTAATGTAGGAACTGACAAATGTAATTGGTATAATTTAATTTTTATTTTCATTTTGCACTTAATGTTGCACATACGTTATTTCAAATGTATATTTAGATACACAATTGCATTGTTAATTTACATACTGCATTGCCATTTTGCATATTACATTGGTAATTTTGCACCACATATGCTTCCATACTTGAATGCCCTTTAAATGGCAATATTGCTTCTTCTGTGGCAGAAATAAAGTGCTTCAGGAAAAGTTAGGTGCCATGCAAAATGTAATGTGTAATTGGATTAGTAATTACTAATGTAGTGGAGTACACATACATATACATATACATATACATATACTTATTAAAAAATTGAGAGTAAACGTTGCTAATATCTTTAATACTCAGTACAACTAGTAGCCAAACATACTTAAGTACAGTAACATATTACATTTACTCCAATACTTTAAACCACTGAGATTACAAAATTTTCATTTTGAAGGTGAACTACTCCTTTAAATTATGCTTTTTCTGAACAGAAATGAAGCAGAAAAAGATACAAGACAAGTGAATGGATGAAAAAAACTGACAGCTCTTCTGATTTCCTCAGGATTTCACGTTGAGAGTGAACTGGGAAATATTATTTAATTCAAATTGAATGTGATTTCACATCTGGCAAACGAGAAAAATTCCCAGAAGCTTATTACAAGCATTTTAACTGATGTCATTCATTATCTCAGCCAGACACTTCAGCTAATTTACTCAATGAAGGCTTGCTACTCACATTGGGAACTGAGGGAAAACTCATATTTAGACACATAATTGTCGAGTTTACAGAGGACAGCTTTTAATTTGACTCATCTGAAGGATTTTGTAGATTGCAGTTAAGGGGTTATTAATTCAGGGCAATTCACTTATGACAATAATAAATCTGCATTGGTAATGGGATAAGAATAAACTGAGCACATCAGTTATGCAGATTGGTTTGTTTTACATAAGAAGAAATATAAATAAATTATCATTCTATTCAGAAAATAAGTGTTGTTTAAATCTTAATTTAGATATTCCTGTCGATGCAGTGTCAAAAACCTCATCAAGTAGATCTTTTAATGTAAATCCATTAAGAGGCTGTTGCTGGTCACAAGCAACTAACTTTCTCAATACTGAGTACCATCAAAAAACAGAAAAGTGCATTCTGAAATTTTACCAACAATCAATAGAAATATACTGACTACATGGCAAATACTGAAAATGTAACATTTTTATAATTCGTCAATTTCAGCTCATTCCAGGTTTTCCAAATCACACAAAATCCAAAAATGTCAATCATGTACAAGAACTATACATCTTGTATTAGCACCTACTTATGTATACCACCACTCTTCTCACTAAAAAACAAAGCATGCGTTCATCAAATTGAATTAAAATCTTATTTTAAGAATCGCATTATCCTCATTTTTTATAGAACTATCTTATCTCTTGATAAAATCCAAATGTGCCTTCAGATCCACAAAATAACCGTGTTCTGCTTTGTTCAATTCTTAACCACAGGTCAGACCACATCTTAGCTTTTATTTACATCCTAAATACAGCATTTTAGTTATAGTGTGTATATTACATAAATTAGGTAACATATTTGCTATTTTAACATAGAATTAAAATGTTCTTGTGTGCTTTAACTGTAACTAAAAATAGGCGTTGAGACTTTCATCTCGAACGTAATGACATTTCATTGAAATCTTCACCTAATATTAAATTTGATAAAACCAAATCAAAGTCCTTCTTTAAACAAGCCTAAATACATTTTTCTTCAGATAAAATTGAAACAATTGCTAAGTATTTGATAAACAATTGTTGAAATAACATTTTTAATGAAAGCAATTGGATATTAGTTGACAAACCATAGGGCCCTCCATAGGGACAAACCATAGGGAGTAAGGATCTGTAACGGAAGGGAAATCCGCAAACCACGAGGAGTGAATCCCAATCCATCTGCGCTGTTAAATCCAGGTCGGTGTTTGGATAGCGCGCCTCCTGCTTTTCACTCCTATTGTGATGCTCTTGCTCACATACACACGCAGACTTTACCGAGCGCCAGCAGCTAAAGAAACTAATGTTGCCCTCTTAACCAACGATCGAGCTTTTAAAACGATGCCCTGATGCATCTTACTGAAAGCGCTGGAATTCGGAAAGTTTAAGAAGTGGAAAGGCAAAGTTGGGAAGTAATTGGTGAAGTTTTTCGGTAATCCAGTGCAGGAGCGCATCGAGCCATAATGGCGAGCCGTGCGCGGACAGGAGCGCTGGCTTTACCTCGATTCTCTCTCGCGGCGTGGAACAGACTCTACCGATCGTACTGGAATAACTTGAAGGTTACTAAGTGGAGCCTGTTTGCTCTGTTCGTGTTTATTTGCGTAGGGTTTTGTGGAGCAGACAGTGAGTTTTCTATCTTGGAGGAGGCTCAAGTTTTGGCAGTGCAGATGAAAAAGCTCTCCACACAGGAGCTGGGTGTCCTCACCATGCAGGTAACAAAACACACCTTTTAAAATGTCAGCTTTGTGCTTTTTATTCAAACCTTCCACGGATCATGTTTACTTCTGGTGTAGGGATCTTAAATAACTTGGGAAGTGTGAAATGAAGTTCGAGTTGTTTAGGTTAACGTTAGATAGTCGCAGTTGTGTTGCATTGTTGCGCGTCCTGCCTGTTCAAATCGTGTATTTGCACAATTACCGTTTTGATTTGCATGATTTAAATTTGTAATAGAAAGTATAAAGTTGTTCTGGCTTTGAAAAACATGGTTGACATAATGACAGTCGTCACAATTGCATGTTATTGTTGTTCCTACGCTAGTATTCATGTTTTTAAAGGCTTGTATGAATGCAGCTGAATGCAGAGATTTAAAGTCTTTGTAAAGATTTTATATTTGAAAGATCCTTCACTTTTACTTCCTCTTTGTCAGTTTGTTCTTCAGGAATATCATAAATAACATTTGTCTATTAGTTTATTCAGTTAGTTGGAATGAGAACATATCTTATACATTTTACAAATATATACCTGAATATATATAACTGAATATTTGATGTAAAAACAAGCAAATTTCCTGTACATTCGCAGCTTTTTATGTCACTATGGGTGAATGTGTGTTTTTGGGTCTATTTATAAGCAAATTATTTCATAGCCTATGTAAATATATAACCAAACACGTATACGTAAAGACAAGTCGTTAAAATGATACAATGAATTGGCGCATTGTTACGCAATGGCACGTGTGATTTACACTGCATTGTGTGTGTAATTTGTCTACATTTCAGTGAGTGAGTTAGTTGATCTGACTAAAAAAATGAATTTCAAGCTCTGAAAATGAGTATTTATAAAACATTCATGGCATTCCATTGTATTCCCCCCTAAATTAAAAAAACATTAAATGTGTTTTTCGTAACAAATGGCTAATTTTGCTGTGTAATATGCGTGGAAAAGCGCGCACTTCTGAGTGAGCGCGCACATAGATGGTCAGTAGGGGGCCAAACCCAAATGGCCTTTGATCTGTGGCACATTATACCGCTCTGCAAGCTCCTCCTTTCTTCGTCACACTCAGATGTTAATAATCTCCCTCTCTTTTTTTCTCTCACGCACTCTTCTCCCCCCACCCTGTTGCCTTTGGACATATAATTGGTTGTAATTAAAATGAATGAGTTGCGCATACAACTACATTTGTGAATTGGCAACATCTACCGAATATCTGTTGATGGGATCAATTTTTCTTTCCCTTCAACTTGCTGTGTGTTTGGCCCTGTGCCCATTAAAACAAATGTGACCTCATATGACGACAAACCCTTTTACACCTGCATCCTAGCTTTGATTCAAGGCATTAGAGGTTTGTTGAAGGCCCGCCCCAGTGTTTTAAAAGCTGATGCGGTTTTTTGAATGTGATGGCTTGAGGCTATATATAAATTTCATTTTATGTTAAAGTATGATTAGAATTTATAAGCAATTCAATTTGAGTCCCAAGAATTAAAGAAAACAATTCCACTTATTTGTGTTGCTATCAAGTCACATATATAGCTATGTATATGTTTCTTTAAATGTGTCTTCATAGGAAATTATCTAATTTAATCTAGCAGTATCTCTCCTACATTTTTAAGTATTGCTTGCAAAAATCATCAGCCCTGAGTGTCGTAAATAAAGTTACGGGTTGGGTATATTTACTTTTTTTATTAGAAATATTTCCCTTCGGACTTCACTGAGCACGCTCTGTTTCTCCATCAGGCTGGTGGCTGTGGTTTAAGTAAGGGGCTTTTTGAGCCGAGGCCTCCTAATTGAATAATGATGGTAATTCTTGAACGACATGTGTAAAAAGTAATGGACACCAGATTGATTATGCAGCATCGGTTGAGAGCTCTTGGGCTTTTTATATTTGCCGTTTTCACTTCCCTCCCACATAAATGAACTTCATCAATGTCATATATTTATTAGCTGTGTGGCATTGAGACACATTATTGTGGTTAAAAAATTGGCGGTGAAATTCCTTTTTTCCCCGATGCACCTTTTTCTAAATGCTTTAATAGTTGATTGAATCTGCATGTAACTGTAGCTCTGTTTTCAGTACCCTTCAGATTGTGCAAATTTAAATCGCAAATTGTCAGTTTCGCTAAAACTAATGCTTGCATGAGATGTTTTTTCAGTCATATGTAAACCTATACTAAAAATTACCTCTGTCATCATTTTTGAAGTGATTTAAAGCGAGAGAAAAAAGTTATGCTTTAGTCGCGTAACACTGGTTTAATGGAAAGTCCTTGCAGTACTTTTTTGTCGACATTAAGAAAACATTGCGCAAATCTGTAATGAAAACCATGCCATTGCTACTTTTGGATTTGTTCAGTTGTTTCTCCAGTCTTTGCTGGTTTAGTCCTTCGTTCTCCAGCAGAAACTACGGACACGGGTTAGGACACAGAAGAAGAACGATTTAGACACGTACTTCCAGGAAATGCCAATAAACATATTCTATCGCTGTTCTTCAAACCTTTTCAGGTATTTTCATGATAATAAAGTATATTTATAATGATGATGTTTGATGAGTGTTGCATTTTCTAATGCACATTATAAACGATTTAATCTCATAGGGATTTTAGATCGAGCAGTACTTCCTACTGATCAAAGAGCCGTGTTTACAGAAGAGCTGTGCATAAAAAACAGAATCAAACCTTTGCGATTCAGAATAGATTCAAGACAGGTATAATTCGTGTGAATCGCGATACATCGTCCACTCCTTCTTTTCACAGTCTCTTGGTGTGATGATATTTGACGAAACAGGCAATTGAGACGACCGTTGCAAATAACCCACCCAGTTCAAGACAGTCTATCTATCAACCTGCGGCTATTAAAAAGAAGTGCAGCCTGATGCCCCACCCATTCTCTTACTGCCTCACTGGTCACACATCTATGGTTTGATATGGAAGATCTTGTAAGCTAATTCAGTTATAGTGGCTAAATGTGTAGTTTTCTGATGAGGGAATGTGTTTTTGTGGACATATTAATTAGCTCCGATGTATTTCTGTGTTGACTGTCCACTACGTTATAACTTTGACCTTTAGAACTGCCTGCTCAAGTAGACACGATTCTCTGTAGGAACAGCCACTGATCCTGTCGTGACCTGCTATTAAGCTTCCTAGATTGTGTATAATTAGTTTTCTTTGAAATCAGGTGAAAATTATTATGATGACTCGATCTATGCCCTTGCAAGAAAATATTGGATTAAAATCGTTTTCTCTTTAGTTGTTTGAGGCGGTACACGTTTATAAAAGTTTTTGTCGGTATTAGAGCACACTGATATATCATTGGACAAAACAACACAAACTCATAGCATTTCAAAATGATTGTACAAGATAGTCAATTTGTAAAAAATAAAATTCATGGGATTACAATGGTACTATTTGGAAGTATTAGGAAGTAAAACAGTTCAATAACATCAACAATGTTTTTTTCTTTGAAAACAACAATGTTGTATTGAAAACAACGCTATTGCATTGATTCAAAAAGTGCTATTGCCTGTTGCATTGTACTGGCTGCAAGCTGTGGATGTAACATTTACCAGTAATGTATTTCAGACGTTTGATATAAAACAATAGCGGATTTTGCAGGACTGTTTGATAGCTGCTAAATCTAATCGAATTAAGACCACAAAACATGTGTGGCGTGTGTGTGTTTTGGCCCAATGTATCAGGCCTTTGAACTCGCAAAAAAATCATAATATAATAATGGCGGTTTCTGGAGTCTTTGCAAAACATTATTGTTCAACAATTCCCTTACAGTCAGTGAGTTTAATGCCGAAAGCAATTCCTGTTCTCCTTCTCTGTCCAGCTTTTTCATTTCAATACGTCACAATGATTGCAGACGGCTCCCTTCTTTTGGGTTCTCATATTTTCTGCTCTTTGTTTCAGTCTATTGTCAGCATTCTTTTGTCCACACTGGATTTTCAGTATACTGTTGAAACCCCTCCCGTTGAGATGCCAGACTCGAGTTAACAATCCGAAGGGAATGTTCCTCACCGTCTACGGCTGCGAAACATTTGTACGCTTTGATTGGGCATTCTGTGAGGAAAAAGGCCACCCTCACGATCCTCTCGCTGTTTATCACCATGGTAAAGTAAACCTCAGCGAAGCCATTGTGCCGCATTTTTTAATTCACGTGAAACTTCGCCGGGCCGGCTTCTCATTGCACGGCTGCGATGCGCTTGTTATTGAACGACCTAGTTAGAAAGTCTGCCGCACAGAAGCTTTTGAGAGGGGGTCTTTCATTCACAATCTCCCAGAGGCAAATCCCCCAACCTTTCACTTGGAGAAGAGCCTTCTTTCTGTGGTGCCTTTTATTAACCAGGAGCTGTAATTAACCGGCCTTATTTAATCAGTTTGGGCTCTTGCTCTCACACACACGCAGGAAAGAATAGAAGCTTCATGGGAACCGGCCTTTGTGCCGCGCTCAAAAGGGTCTTTCAGCGCGTTCCTGCAGGGTCGACCTGGGATGGGACACAGGGCCTTATCACAGGGTCTTCAATAGGGAGGTCTTCGCACACCCTACCCTGTCCCAAGGGGGATGGGAACGAGAGACTAGAGGCCCCACAGCGCTTTTTAGAAGTGTGTCTGTGTTGGTGTTTGTTTGATGACTATGCGCAGTGGCTTGGTGCTTGTTCACTACTCAGCTTTGGTTTTTAGGACTGTGATGTCCCTCCCCCTCTTTTCTGACATAGACGGGCCCCACATTCACTGTGAGAGATGAGAAGGACCCTTACTGCGTTCGAACCAGACTGTTTTTCCATTTCACTTTCTGTGACAGACCCCTTCTTCAAGGATCGAACCATCCTTAACGCAGTCTCATGGTATTGTTTGTCTTTGGTAGTTCTGTAAAGCTAGTAACAGAAACTGATTGGATTAAAGAGCTTGATATCATTTAGGGATCAAGTATATGGCCACATTGTAATCCAATAGTTAAGCAAATTTAAGGCGTAATGACCCAGAGATAAAATGTTCACAAATTCACATTTAGAAGATACAAGTATATTCAAAACCTGCAGTCTCTAACTTCCCTAATGCAAGTTAACATATTTTATGACATCATCCTGCACTTCAGCTTTTCATCAAAATCTTGGCTTGGTGGTAAACTAAACACTATTTTAAAAAGAGGGAGGAGCCATTCTATAAGTCCCACTCTAACTTCCTGTTTCAATATAAGTTTTGTGTTAAATTTAGTCATATTTATATAGCTCTTTTCACAATTTTGCATGTGTTGCAATGCAGTTTCACGTGCATTTTGTTTAGTCAACAGTTACTGTAGTAATGAGATTATAATAGTTATAAAAAAGAAGACACAGAATACATGTTATTATAATACATAGTTACTGGTCCATTTTTAGTTATATAGTTTAAATAACATGTTGTTTTTCAATCAGAAGCTGTTCAATTGTTTATTATTGCATTATATATGAATGCATAAAACAAAGCTGACATTTCAAGGCAATTCACAGTAGATCTTTATATTAGGAGTAGCTTTCTTTGCACTCGATTGTTATGCATTTTGAATTCAAGAACCTCCTGAGTTACCAGTGCCGCATGTATTATGCAGACAAGAGCTAGTTTTACTGGAAGTATCTTGAAACTGGAATTTTTCAGCATGGTAGGAGCAGAGGTTGCGCTAGACCTTTACATTGTCTGTCATTTTGACGGACAGGCTCGTAAAAATCCTTCACTATCAATTTTTACCTGTCACTATGGTGCAAGGTGATGTTACGTACTAATTATCATGTTTGTGACATCATCACTATGTACATGCGTTTACTCTCTGTACTTACTGAACTGAAAACCCAATAAAGTTGAAGTCGTTTCCATATTTAATGTTGCTGTTGTCAGACAGAGAATAATAATTACAGATGAATGTTTCTATTCATATGTCCAGTCAGTAACAGGTGCTTGTAAATGCTGTTTTGTAATCATTCATTCACTTAAAGCTGCTGGTTGGTTATGCTGGTTGGTTATGAATGTGCTGCTTCTGCTGCTCACTGAACGGAAACGACGCAGAGAGACTTTTTTAAGGTTTATCCAAAATGATGCTAGTCGCTATCGCCATTTGAAGGAAAAAAGTCTGTAAACACCTCACTACTGTGTGTATGTGTGAGCACGCGGCGCGGGGGTCTGATTAAGTGACAGATGAATGCATGCATTGCAGAATCAGATCCAGAAACAACGCCTTAAACAACGACAAAAAAATTGTGTTATTTTGAATAGTGTCAAAAGATTTTTGGTTTGTTTTGAGACTATGGTGAAACAAATTAGACGCTATTGAGTCATCATAGTGTAATGACTTGTTTATACACGCCTGGCTCCGCACCGCGAGTCTCCGCTGATCCCGCGTGGGGTTTCCTGAATTGAGTTTGAAAGTAATGAATGGGAAAAATGCGCCCTTTTCTCCGGTCACTCGCGATTACGTTCTGCTGAAAGGAAATGATTGGATGCTACCAACTTGACATAAAGAGAATTACATTTGCCATCGTTGTTATCTGTCAATATGACGGACGGCCTTCAGATCTTTCCGTCTCTGGTAAAAAGAATCCGTCAATGACCGAGAATTTTGGGTTAACGTGACCTCTGGGCAGTAGTAGAACCTTGAACTGCTGAGTGACAGACTGAGTACACAATCTATGCAACTAGACTAATTCACTGTGATATAAATAACTACACTTCATTAATCCTGAAACCCTTGTGAAAGCAGCAGTCATTGGAGCATCTGCTTCACTGTCTTTATTCAAAGCCATTCACAAAAACAGTGCTTATGTATAGCAGATGCTCTTCAACTCTTCCACGTTTGTGAAATGCATAATTTAACCAGGCCTCATTTTATTAGTTCCAGGGACTGTTTTCCATGAAAGCAAGTTTAACGTATACGTGATAAATTGCTGCATATGGGAAAAATTGAGCAAAATGGTCTCTCTCTGTCAGAGAGGAAGGAGATGGATATGTTTAAGATGGGATAAGAGAAGCCTTTGTGTCTGGTCAGCAGGTCACTCCCTGATTTAAAGATTAAAGAGAGTTCGTAAATGCGAAGCTTTGTAGTTTGCTTCCCATCCATGTGTATCTGATAACCTTTGAGATAAGAGGGTAGGTGGGAATTCCTCTTTTTTGCTACTTGGGGAACATTTCCATGGGTTCAAGAGAGGCATAGAACGGGCTGGGCCTGTGTCTCAGTTAGGTCTTTGTGTTTACCCAGTCTTCCATGCTGCATGTAGCAAATAATCTTATATATGGAAATATGTGAATTTAAAACTCGGGTGTCTTAAACCGAAATCTTGGGGCCACTTGCCATGTTTTTTTTTTAAGAAGGCCAGTGTTATGACAGATACAAGTGTTTATACATCCATGAGTTCTGTGCATTTGTTAGCATACAACCTAGCGCACATGTTCACACATGTACTCTAGTTATATATTATGTTTACCAGAGATAAAGGAACTCAAAGACTTGACCAAAATGCAAGAAGTTAAAAATTAATTTGACAGCTGGATTTAGAGGAACAGTTCATTTCATAAAAATAAGCATTTACGACTGTTATTCAGAAGCCAATGTTTATAGTTTAAACTGTTAGAAATATAAATCTTTTTCTAACACCAATAATACATGTAATAACCTTCTGGAGTTGTATAGATTACTTTTGAGGGCAGTACAACGAGTAGCCTAGTGCGTCTAATCGAAGGAAAAACAAGAGTTTTTGTTTACATAATATATGTGTATGTACAGTGTATAATAATTATGTATATGTAAATACACACGTGCATGTATATTTTTATGCAAAATTTACGTGTATATACATTCTAATATAATATATATTATATATAAATATAATATTTCAGTATTTTTCTTAAAACTATACACATTCATGTATTTACATAAACATTATTACGCACAGTATTATTACAAACAGATATGTTATACAAACAAAACCTTTTATTTTGCTTTCAATTAGACTAATCTTTGTAAGTTATTACTATTATAATGATAGTATGTGCTTTTTATGTCTTTTTGTGGAGGTCCAGTTGTGTAACAAAGACAAGGAGAGCCAGCATTTAAAAAAAAAAACTGTTGTAATACTGGGATGGCATTACTAACAAAGTGAGAACATTTTAATGTTTGCCTTAATAAGCCCATTAAAGATAAACTATCAACACCTAAGGAAAAGTGATGATGTCATATCGATATTTAGAGCTATACCATTGTAATGGATGAATACCATATTCATGGTAATTAATTTTAAAAAAAATCTAGTTGCGTGTTTTTTAATTTTTTAATTACTATACTTGATATTGAAGTTGGCAACCTGTCCTGCCGCCCAAGATGAAACGGGAAATGACCTCAGATAATATCTGAACTTTTGACACGATCTCTCTTTCGCAGCGTGTACTTTGAAAGATAAAAGGACCTTGACTCGGAGGCCACTAATTGGCAACAAAAAGAGAGCCTTCCCGCTTTGAATTCTCGCAAAAGAAGGAAAGCTACTGGTGCAACAAACAGCAGCTGTGTTTTGCTATGACTCGCTATGTTTTGAGTCTGGCTGCTGCTTGCCAAGGACAGTTACTTCATCTGCCCGGAGCGAATGGTAACGTAACACCTGCTTTAGCGTGGCGGACGAACTTGTATGGTAGGCGCGAGAGCACATTTCCCCTTTCTGATATGTAAACATGAAGGAATAATTTTTATTGGCCGCGCTATCCCGTTTGCTCCCCCGTTTGCTCCCCCGTTTAGACTATTTACAAGTATTTTCAAAGTTATACATATGACTATTTTTTTGTCTTCCCCAGAGACTCAATATAGATGTTGAGCAGTGTGGTCTCAGATTAGCCGGCCTTGTCTTGCGATTGCTTTAACAGTCTGGAACAATTTACTGGCTGATTTACAAGGTGCCTGTGCATCTGAGAGAGAAACCGAGGAAGAAGTGAGCAAATTTGTGGGAGGGAAAGAGAATATGTTTGTGCTCGATGTGTGTCTGCTCTCTTCTCAGAAAGACCCGGCAGCGGTCTGCTTGGCACTCGTGATAGTGTGTATGTGTGAACTGGTTCAGTGCCAGCCTCTCTTTTATAGGAGTCTTGGGGACAGCGCTCTGGGCCTCTGGTGTCTGTTGAAAGAAAGACTGTGTGCAATGAACAGCTTGCAGCAGTGCACTGTGGGAATGCAGGTGGCTTAGGACACTTGATAATAATGTGTGTTTTCACCCTATTGAAAGGCTTGATGTACTTGCTGTGAAGTTATGTAGCCTGAAACTGTGTATTGGAGTGAATTGTGTTCTGACTCGACAGGTAGGCACTACACATGCCACGGGTTTGATGACAGAGTTTACATTCCAGTTTAAAGCTGGTATTAGCTTAAAGACCCGTTCCCACCAAGAACGATAAGCATTAGCGTCTACAGTATAAATTAGGTATATTTTGAGCTTTTGCACCTCAGTTTTACAAAAAGTTAAAGTAATGTGACATGACGTGTGGCCAAGAAAAACAGCATATGCTGGTTTGGTATGTTTTGATGCTGGTTTGACCAGCTTAAACCAGCAAATGACCAGCATCAAAACATACCTAACCCAGCACATGCTGCTTTTTTCAACGGGGATACTTGGCCTCACGTCACATCACTTTAACTTTCTTGTAAAACTGAGGTGCAAAAGCTCAAAATAAACCTAACTAATACTGCAGATGCTAATACAGTTATCGCTATTGTTATCGTTCTTGGTGGGAACGGGTCTTTAAACTAATTTCAGCTGTTGAACAAAACAGCATATGTTGTTTTGATGCTGGTTTAAGCTGGTCATGTGCTGGTTTAAGCTGGTCAAACCAGCATCACAACATACCTAACCCATGACATGCTGTTTTTTTCAACATGTATGGAGTCAGAATTTGTGCTCTGCATTTCACCCATCCAAATGCAAACAGACAGCAGCGAGTAACACACACCATGTACAAACCCTCGGAGCAGTGGGCAGCCATTCGGTGCCTTGCTCAAGGGGCTCACCTCAGTCGTGATATTGAAGGTGAAAGAGAGCTCATAGTCATGTAGCATTACAGTTTTCTTTTTCTCATACGGTTTTTAAAACCGTAATAGTTATGTACGATAAATATAATTGTGGAACAGATATAGGTGTGTTTCAGAAAATGCAATGCTATCTCTATTTTTTTAACATGAGCAGACTAATCACGGTGCTTGCGGTCTGCATATAATTGACACGATGTTACATTTTTGGAGAGGTGCATGTCAGGGTTCGGCATTACTGTAGACTGTATGAAACATGGACGTATTGTCCGTGAGGTCACCCATAGGTTTCTGAGAAGCTGTTTAGAAGCTTGGAGTGGGCAGATCCGGCCGTCACCATCTTAGCAGCCAGTCACTCCCGGATAATCGAAAATGGGGAAAGAGGCGTGACGTGGTTAGAGCAGAGGCGCCTGTTGCTGAAACCACTTATCACTCAAGTGGCCACACACCTAATTTGTCGAATTTTAAGGCTTAAAATAAGTTAAATGGGTGAGTTATAAAAACATTCACCCTCCTCAGAGTTGTCATGATGGATAAAATTAGCTATAGACCAAAATCCTTTTTTTGTACCAAGCTTTAAACATGTTTTTTTTCCTGCTGTAAAGTTGCCCACTTTAACATTGAGCTCAATGAGATTCTGTCGATGAATTGCAGTTTAATTCACTTCCGTGTTGGCTTCACGCTTGGGCATAACGCATGCATACAGCAAAGAAATATAACAAAAACACAATACAACAAATAGATGTTTATGTATTGGATGTGTTATAGAAATGAGTTACCCGTTTAAAATTTGGTAAAAATAGTCATATGAGCCGGATCAGATGATAGTTATACCAAACTCAATTTCTAAAAGGTTTCAAATATAAATGTTGCAAAATGCCAGATCACTTATTTGCGTGGTATTGTGAGTTAATTACTGATTTTTGATATGATAGATTAATGCTGTCTTTTTTAACCTTAGACTCTTAATCTAGTTATTGATTAAGTCACTGAAATCATTAGCATTCATTTAGGGATTCACCTCAATGAAAATTCTTGGCTGAAGCTTAATAAAAATGAAACACTTGGCCGAAGGGCGAACAACGAACATGGCTTTTCATATCTCATCTATTTATTTGGCCAAATTTTTCACTATTGCATAAAATGAATGGTCAATTTTTTTCTTGCTTTTCAATATAATGCAATATAATTTAAAATAAATCTAAACAAAACAAGATGGCAAAAAAAATGTGATTGTCTTTACTAGGCCATCTGTGAATGTAGGCTACTGTACAATGTGCCCCCTACAACAAAACACTTCAATAAAAAGTTTCATACTACATTTTAAGCTAAAAATATGAATAAACGAAAACTGTTGTATTATTATTCGCTACACAGCAAAAATGTTTAAAGAAAAAAAAACATCCACGCAAGCAATTCTGACGGACAACCATTTCAGTTCACGTCTCTCCTATACAAATAGCAATAGCTGACCGTTCTCTCAGAAGGTGCTTTCGTGGCCGGGATGCACAGAACATACTTTGACAAGTTGCTTAGTACAGGGAACCATTTGCACGCATCCACTGCATGATGTCGAACTCTCCCTCTCTCTCTCTCTCTCTCTCTCTCTCTCTCTCTCCCCCTTTCTCTCTCTCTCCCCCGTTCTCTCTCTCTCCCCCTTTCTCTCTCTCTCTCTCTCTCTCTCTCTCTCTCCCCCTTTCTCTCTCTCCCCCCCCTTTCTCTCTCTCTCCCCCGTTCTCTCTCTCTCTCTCTCCCCCTTTCTCTGTCTCTCTCTCTCTCTCTCTCTCCCCCTTTCTCTCTCTCTCTCTCTCTCTCTCTCCCCCTTTCTCTGTCTCTCTCTCTCTCCTCCTTTCTCTCTATCTCTCTCTCTCTCTCCCCCTTTCTCTGTCTCTCTCTCTCTCTCTCTCTCTCTCTCTCTCAAGCATGTACCCCTCAGTAGTGCACAGCGCTATTTGCATTTACTGTATTCTCTTGTACGGACATCTGTAGACAGTCTAATTCTGATGATTATATTCGGCATAATTACCTTATTATTTATATAAATGATAACTGTTTATTGGTTTGTTGTCTGACTCCTTTAATGTTTTATTAGTTTGTTGTTTTTGGCATGATGATGCCCCAAGTTAGCTTCAGCTTTACTTCTTGCTTTGTTTGTTTCAATGTGTGAGTTTACTACAACACAACCAGAATAAGCCCATCAGCTGTATTTGAGTATGGATTTGCCAAGTTATTTGTAAATCTTGTTTTATCTTTAGGTTCCTGCACAGAGGATTAGGTGGGTTTGTTTGTTTGCACTGTCTTTGTGATGCGTTACGGCCAGTGCCAAAATGAAGTGCTGTATTTCTGTATTTACCTGGATTTGTGAAAAGGAGATTTGCATGAACCTGGCAGCATTCTCAGTGGAAATGTCATGATTTAGGGAGCAGTTTCGAAGGAATGTAAGCAGTAACTTGACAGCAAATATATCTTCAGTTGCCTGAGGTGTTTACTGTCTTCACTTCAAGACTTGTGTCCTATGTTTTTCTTCAATGTGAGCTTACCGGTGTGCACGAATGCATATTTGCGAAAGGAAAAGTGATCCATTAGCTATCCAGGTGTTTTGATGATCCAAACTGTAGGCTTGTAACAGATTGGCCTATATATTCGGACAGTATCTGATGAAATTTTCAAACTATTCCAAACATTTCCAAACTGTGACTTGGAAATGATCATATTGTTTCATAGATAGCAGTAGACGTCTGTATATTTTTGGCTCTTTGGTTCCCACCCCAAATGAGACTTTGCTTCATTATCTGATACAACCTATTATAAAAGTTTTTTATTATTTATACACCCAGTAGCAGTAATGGTTTGTACTTAAGCCTAAGTCGGGGTTCACAGCATAATACCTTGAGTCTAATACAGTGGATATCAGAGGCCCTTGTTCCCCCATCCATCTCCGTCCAGCTCACCGATGCTTGTCTGTAACCAAGCCCCTGTGTCCATCTGAGCGTGTTCACCACGCACCCTGAATTCACATCCGGCAGGCAGCCAACAGAGCCTTTGTCCTACAGACTGAAGCAAGCGGTAGGATTCTGCTCTGTCTTACTGATCCGAGAATAGAGCAGGAACTAACAGGAGATAAGCACTGATCCCAGACTGGAATGATTCTCCCTGATCACTGGAATGTGGTTCCTCTGTTGGCTGTGTATTCACTGGAAAACAACTTTAAATACTCGTTTGAAGTGGTTGCAGTAAATTGATGTTAAGATCAACTTATTATTAAAATGTTCCTTGTTCACTTTGCAGTCCCTGAGCAGACTGCAGTTTTTAATTTTCAAATATGATTTTAATATGTTTTACAGTACGCTGCAGGGAAATTAATGAATTAATTTAATAAAAAAAAAAAAAAAAAATCCTACTCAAAAACATGTAAAACTAGAGGTATCCTCTCTCAAATACTACATGTTCAGTGTGAAAGGAAAACTCCAATTTTCATGATGAAATGTTAGCCCAGCTATCATTTTCCATGACTACAAATAACATCAGGAAGTATTTAATAGGGCTGTCAAACGATTATTCATGATTAACCGCATCCAGATTAAAAATTTTTGACTGAATAATATATTTCTGTGTGAACTGTGCCCGGAGTTATGGTTTTGATTTTTGTAATTTTTATAATTTATTTTGTTTATTTTTTATGTTGCTATATAATATTAACACACATTTATTTTAGTATTATTTTAGTTTTTATTTATTGTTATAATTTTAATGCTTTAAACTTATTTCTGAGGCAACATTTCAATTTTTCATTTATTTTACGTCATTATTTGATATGATTTTAATTTACAGAAGCGTTTTCAAAGATTTAATTTAAGTAAACTAAAATAACCTTGCTGTGCCTATTAATTTTGTATTAATAAACACATACACACATGCACATAATTAAGAAAAATATAAAAATGTATTCGTACATACTAAATACATCTAAATTCTTCCTAAAAATATGTACAGTACTTGTTTATACATTTAAAATGAATATGCACACTACAAATACATATTAAATGTAAACACAAACCTTTGTTCTGAAAGCCATAAATTGCGATAAATTGTTTGACAGCCCTTGAATTAATATTGCACACAAGACCCTACTATGGTTATGGGCATACAAAATAAAACATTCAGGTATAGACCACTTTGGAAAACGTAAGAGACGCTGATCCAGCAGAACTTCCCGTTTCAGTTTTTTAACTACACAAACGTTTGAAAAAGGTGCAACAAACAGAACATTTATAACCAAATCAAAACGGCAAGCGATTATCTCCAAGATTCAATTAAATATGCAAGATTAAAAAAATGTAATGCATAAAAATGAAACCGCATGAGTGCTTCTGGACCAGTGTTTTTAACTTGCAAAGTAATTTATAATTGCAAACTTTCCTAATGAATGAACATTTTGATTCAATATTTTGTTTCAAATATAATAAATAATTTTTATTTAATTTTATTTTTATTAGTGTTTTTGTGTAAAAATCTATTTTAGTGCGTTGTAGTTCGTTGTTCTCCTTCGGACTACAATGTCAGAAGAATATTTGTTTCACCTCAGTGATGCAATACAGAAGCATATACCCATGTAATGGAACTTAAAAGCTCCCCGGGGACCGCTCTGTTCTTAAGTCTTGCAACACACAGAGCACATTGGTACAGTAATTGTAGTTCGTGTTGGTCAGGACTCGGGCACTGTTTCTTTGAATTATTCTGCATTCTTTAGTGACAGCTCTACAAAGCCTCTCTTCTGAGCCACTGGTCCCCTGTCTCCCGTTCCTGTCACCGCTCTATGAGTAGTGGCTCTGGGTCATCGGGACAAAAAAAGAAGCAAGGTTTTGTTAAACGATATTTCCCAGGAACAGAAGATCACTACATGGGGTCAGAGAATGTAATCCATCCTACAGAATCTTCTACCAATGAAAGATATTCAATTTTTAAACATGATTGGTTGACTTCAAGTTTGGATTATGTAACTGGTTGTATGTTACTGATGGTAAGTAAATTGGTAGCTGTATGATTTGCATGTGCAGAGAAATATTTGCAGAAGTGTAAATCATGTTGCAAGCATAAAACAAGGATTTGCATGTGCAGAGTAGGGTTTTCAAGGTTTTGAATGACGTGAGGATAAACCCGTGACAAAAATGTTCATTTATGGGTGAACAGACCCTTTTAGCTGGATGGGTCTGAAATGTTTGCTTCAACAAGTTGGGTGACAGCGTCTGATTATCGTGTTCCCATAAACTCGCACAGACCACCAGGGATGTTTGATCTGTATTGCGTGTTTTTTATGTGGAAAAAGAGATTTGCCTCTCCGTCCAAATCCTGCTGTTGGTCAATGTTTGTTTTGCGTTCCCACATATCTCTCTCTCACCCTTCTTCTGTTTTCTCACTTAAAACCTTAGAATGATGTGCAACACACGGTGTAATTGTGGGAACAGGTGCCAGATCTGTTGGCTGTGTTAAAGAAGAATGGGCATAGAGGGCAGCTAAGCCTGATTTAGCCCAGACCATCTGTGGTCGTTGTGGATTGGGGTGGTTGGCAAATTGGAAAGTCGCACCACCATGAGTGCCAGGGTAGCTAGTGCATGGACCAGGGTTTGGAATATGACCCACGTGTATCACAATAATTGGAAAGACTCAACAAAATTGTTGTTGACATTCTGGCACACCTGACCATTATTATTGCATCACTACTTGGAGAATTGTAGGCCAGTTGGGTGTCTTGGTTCTGGTGTGATGTTCCAAGAATCTATTCATCATGTGTGCTTTTATGTATTCCTTTGATCTCTCAGTAAAGCAGTTTATTAGTTGTTGAATGGTATTTCAACCTAACAAGGGCCAGGTTTGAAGTTCTAAAGTTTACTTGCATCTTTAGTCGAGCCAAGTTCATGAAAATACAGGCAGAACGATTTCTCTTTCAACAGGAGAAATTGGACTATTGTGGTAAAAATTGATTTATTAGACATTTTTACAAGGTAGTACTTAATTGATGTTCTCCAAACATTTTTATGGCATATTTCAAGCCTTAATTATTCAATTAAGCACAAATTGCTTAACGTTCAAGCTTTTTGAAACGTAATTCAGGTGTGCCGTTTGTTTTTTGTTGTTTTCTAAACTTTCCAGTTGACCTGGTGAATTAACTGGTGAAATTTTTCTTCCATTTATTTATCCATGTAAATACCGGTGTCCCTGTTTACTGGTGCCGCTAAAATAACTACTCTTCTCAGGATGTCGTTCTTTTCCCTATTAATCACAATCAAATGTGCATGTATGTACTGTATAAGAAAGGGCATCTTGAACTTGGCGCTTCACAGCCAAACACCTAGTTTATCAAACCGTCGTGCCCTGACTTGTGCTGAGGTGTTTTATTTATTTCCATTTTTATTTACCATAAAGACGTCACTGAAGAATAACATGATGCTTATGTGTCGGCTTCTGATCATTTCCCCGGACATTTTATTACAGATATGTTTTTTTTTAAGTAGCAGGTTTAAAGTTAATCCCTATCTGCAAGATAAATCACTGTTTAAATAATGGAGCACCAGAATTATAGTTAATCTAGATATACCGCAAATTTAAACCTGGATCAAATGATAGCTTAAATATAAACCTGATTATTTTTAAACAAGGTTTACAGCTTGGTGCAACGGAATTATTTAATAAACTTTAATTTATTCTAGATTTAGGCCTAATCATTGTTGTTTCAACTCACAAGACATCATTATCTGATTACATGAGAAACAAAGGGAACACAATTCTTTTAATATCAGTGTTTTTGGGCCCGTCCCTTGTTGTGTGAGGAACATTATGAACATAGATCTTTATTATGCTGCTGCCCCAGTTAATATTGTCCAATTGGTCGCAGTCTAGAGCCCTGAAACTCCATCAGTTCAGTGTGTTCCTACACAGACCTTTCCAATTTTGGAGGAAATGAAGCGGCGTCTTCATCGTTCCTCATAGATGGATGAACTGCGGGAATGTCAGACAGGGTTGTGGACTTTAAGACCTTCCCCTTATTTTCCGTTCTTCTCCCCCCTCTGCTTTTCTAAGCACTTGCGAACTTGCGTTTGAAGCTCACACTTCACCACTGACAAACACAGTGCTCATCTCCCAAATTTTAACACTCCTTGAGAGAAAAGATTAGAGATTCAGAGTCTCTGTCATGTTTACCTCCAAATGTTCAGTAGAAGTACTGTCTGCTGCCCTATTTATAGCCAGAACAGTCTGAAAGTCTCTCTCATATTTTCTTTTAAGTGTTGCCATGGTGTAAATGAGATCTAGCTTAACTACATTCGAAACATCAAATAGGTCAGGACACTTGATATATGAATTTACTTTCATCTTTTTACTTTTCCATATTGCAAAATGCGTGACTGTGTCTCAAGACTGTGGTGAATGTTGTATCACCTTCAGACTTTGGAATTGAAGTTGATGTTTTCAGTTCAATTCATACCAACGGACCTTTTTGTTTTTTAGTGTTCAAATAACACAGTCATGTAAAACAGATAAAAAGTTTATTAAAAATCTGAAAGCATTACAATTTTACTGAAAGTTTTTTTTTTTCTAAAAAATATTAAATTCTGAAAGCTATGCCGAATGCAGAAAGTCAACGTAATAAAACACTCAGCCTCTCAACTGTTGTCATTGTTTTTCGGGCCCCCTTCACATGTGGAAACCATTATATCCTGTCTGCCGGGCCGAAAGAAAACAGGACTGCCGCGAGTCGGAGATCTGCGAGAGAATCCGCTTCATGACCCCGTCTCTCAACGGGCCCCTCAGTGTTTGCACAAAGAGGTTTTGTTATTGTAGGACCCCAGGCTCTGTCGGCCCCTCCACTGACACTCAGCCCAAAAACACAAGTTCAGCCCACAGCAGATCAAGAACACACGGCCATGATCTCTGTAGTGATTTATCTACACCTTGTAGGCTGGGGAAGGTTTCCTATAGTTCCCTGTTTAGACTGTATGTTGATGGAGGATGTGTTAAGAGTATCTTGCTATTAATACTTCACTTCATAGACACCCCAGACATCCATCAGACATACTTAGGCTAGTTATGCGTAACCGTTGAAACCGAAGTCATTTTTTACTCCAGGGTTGCTCACTGTCATTACTTTGGTTCTGCTGGTCAGAAACGTCTGAGAGGTTTTGGTATTAAAGAACCATTAAAACAACTTCTGCTCCATTATCCTGGTAACTCGGTCAGAGTATATATGGCATCCACCCTTGTGCTCGCATGTGGAACTCATTTTACCCTCACTCTTCTCGTCACCCCAACCCCCTCACAAACACAGAGTTGGGTTTATTCGGATAATGCGAAGCACGTCAGCTGCACCTTTCAGTATCTGTTAAGACGTTGGGGAGATATAAAAGATATAAAATGTTCTGGGAAAGTTGTCTGCAAGAAAAGTTGGTTAGAAAGATGTTAAACTTTTGAACTAAAACTGACTTTGCAGGAACTCATTTTGTGCTGTGAGCTTAAAGGAAAATGTATGGTTCATGCTGTAACGTGTTATTTGAGATGGTGTGGCAGAATAAGGACGTCTACACCCTACAGTTTACCTTGCGTCTGAACACTACTGTTTCATGGACATTAGGGCTTGACGCCATATTTCATTTCAAACAAATGAATGCGAGGCTGTTACGCACAGTCCAGTCTATGTTAACAGTTGAAACACACAAGACTCAAGACTATTTTTTTATTATTATTATTTATATATATGATGAACATATGAAGAGTTTGGTTCCAAAAGGAGGGAACCCAGTTTTAAAAAGTCCAAGAATCCCATTTTTATTATTTTTTTATTCGGTTTTGTTGTGTTAGTTAGCTGTCTTTCTTGAGTTAGTATGGCTTAAATCAAAACAAAGTTATCTCATTTTGGAACCAAACTCTTTGTATGTAAATTTGTGTATATAATGTATATAATTAATCAGTTGCATTTTAAATAACGCCACGCTGTTTATTCTTTAGGTGCATGTGAGGTTGTGTATTCAGTGATTTTCACAGCAAACCCAGATTCAGGTGCACATATAAAGTGCAACACTGTGAGACTGGAGGAGGGTGAGCAAGAGAGAACACATCAGAGGGTAGGCAAGCGTGCCTCATTCTGGAGCACAAGCCTTTGTAGTGCAATGAGCACATTGCTTCTGAGAGTTAGAGAGGGGGGTTGGGGGGACGAGGGCGAGAGGGGGTACCTGCGGCAGGAAATCGCAATAGCATCCCAGACTGGCTTCTGTTGTCTGGCCTTTCATCTTCTCTGTTTGTACCCAGTTTCCCTTGTTGCTGCCACAGCAACTAGGTGTTGTCAGCTGTGAGGAAATGTGGGATTTAATATCCGATCGTTCATAAAGCTGCCACTTATTCTAATAAAACACACATTTATTTGAAGGACCGTTTCGGTATGCTCAGGAAGAATGTGATAACAGTTTAAATGGAAAAAAATATTTGAAGTAGAAATGGAATTAATTAGGTGTTTCGGGTGTAAATATGGGCAAACATTTAGCAGTACAATGACTTGGCAATGTTGATTTGGATTGTTATATATAATTTTTTTTCTTGTTTATGACGCCTTTTTGTTTGGGTTCGTAATCATGAATGTGTTGTATAGAAAATAATCACTTTTGTCAACTATTTTGTCTTTCCTATACATCCCTCATGAACTATGAACATTGCAAAAAAAGTTCACAAAAAATTATTCCTACTTTATTTTTTATGGCTGTGTAATCTAAACACATATGGCACCATAGAAAATAGGCTCAAAATAAATCAAATATGACTTGTGCGCTATATACTCGAGTCTTAAATATATATTTTAAATAATCTTAAACATCCATCCATCCATTTTCTACCGCTTATCCGAACTACCTCGGGTCACGGGGAGCCTGCGCCTATCTCAGGAGTCATCGGGCATCAAGGCAGGATACACCCTGGATGGAGTGCCAACCCATCGCAGGGCACACACACTCACTCATTCACTCACACACTCACACCCTACGGACAATTTTTCCAGAGATGCCAATCAACCTACCATGCATGTCTTTGGACCAGGGGAGGAAACCGGAGTACCCGGAGGAAACCCCTGAGGCACGGGGAGAACATGCAAACTCCACACACACAAGTCGGAAGCGGGAATCGAACCCCCAACCCTGGAGGTGTGAGGCGAACGTGCTAACCACTAAGCCACCGTGCCCCCCCGAATCTTAAACATAATACAGTTTTTTTTTTAAAGAACCAGATTTTAAGATTGGTGTCTACACTAGTGCATTTTCAATGAAGTAACTTAGAGAGAGGTTGCTGCGTGTTACACAAGACTGTAAAGCTGCAAAACACGTCTTCGTTTTTAAACTCCTCCATTTTCCTCATCCTCACTACAACACGAAAACTGTGTATTCAAATGTATCCACTTTCAATAACTCAGTTTTCGTTGACAAAAATCCCGTCTTCGTGTGGACGAAAGGCCAACGGAGTGAAAAAGATTTGAAAATGTATTAATGTGGACACGCTTTAGATTAGTCAAATCTTGACATCCACCGCTATCTTTCACTGGCATGTTAATGAAATGTTCAGTATATTGGTTAATACAGTTCACAATACCAGATTTATGCTACTTTGATGAAACACACATTGCTTCTTCTCTAATAAACTCATGAACTTTTGCAGGATAAGGGGCGATTCACATTTCGCATTTTAAAGCCGCATTCTCTGACCGGTTCTATGAAACTCTGAAAAGTTCAACTTTTTCCATCTCGATGCGGCACTGACGCGCCCCGAGACAAATGTTGTGTGACTTCAATTAAAATAACGAACTTGCGCCCGAAAGACGGCAAATGTGATTCGCCCCTAAAGCTATACAGATTTGGAATGCGAAAGAATAAAGCAAATTTTCAATTTTTGTTCTTCAAAATTTGATCTAGTAAATAAAACATTTACTTGCTCTTAAACCCGCATGTATACGTCAGTTGTGGAAGTGGTTGAGGGAGGGTCAGTTCAATGATTCAGACCTTGTAGGCCTTAAGAGAAGATTAGGGCACCTTTTCTGCTCATTACATTGTGTGAGCGCACCCTTTCACTCCCTCGCTCAATCCCAAATTAATGAGGATTAGCTGGATGGGTTCTGGCCTTTGAAGATGACTGAATAGCTAATAGGTTTATCCCCCTCCAACTCGCCATTTTAATGGAAATGTTGCAGAGCAGGAACGCCATGGCTCCGCCATTATTCCGCTCCCACGGCGCGTCAGCTGTTTCCCCAACCAGCTCTTGGAAACCTTACAGAACGTCCAATATTTGTGACGGTCAGGTTTGCAAAATCTTATGAGTAACGCATAGAATTTTCGAGCTACTTTGTTTTTTTAATTGAAATATGGACGCGACTTATTGGTTTCGCATTCTTTTTGGCGGAGGCAATAATTCATCCCAGAGAGATAGCAATCTTGATATAATAAACCACCCTGTGGAGAGCTTTGTTTCAGTCGGTTTTCCTCGCCGTGACTCTGTTGTAAGGAGTGGCGGAGCTTTGACATGCCTGGATCAAAGACAGCGTGAGATTCAGACATTTCAGACATGACTTCAACTGTAGTAGATATTAACCCCTGGTTTGACAAGATTAATAACCGCCCTGGACACCAAATTCTGAGCCAGCCCAGCTGCCTCTTTGTGCCCTTTCAATTGAACGGCGGTGTGTTATTTCTTACAATCCTATAGCATGTCATTCATTTTGATGTCATCTTGTCGGTGAGGATTATATGGTGGATAGTCCAACTTGAAGAGGGATTTAAGATTCCTGTTGCGTAAGGTCTGTTGTGGTGATGAATGAATCTTTTACGTCAACGAGTGTTCACGTTCATGCCCATGCAGTCTCTTTTTTATTTATTTTATTCTTTAACTGCTTTAAAGTGGCTTAAAAAAATATATAATTTTTGTCATTCTGTAATCAATTATCTTACCTAAAAAACCTTCCAGAGTTTTGTATTTCTAGAGACGGCTCTCAGATTACAAGCTGCGAAATACCTATTTGGCCCGGGTAAAGCCGTAAAACCCATCAGAGCAGTTTGAAAAACAAACCGACCGTGCCGGGGAAAGACCTGCAGCGGTGCCCAGCAAGCTATTTGTGTTTACGCTGATGTTTATTTTACAAGAGGGGTCTGAAATGACAGGTTTCTTCTTTCACTTACATTTCAACAGCTTATGTGTCAACAGCTTTATTCACAAAGGTGGGGCTCATCCATACATCACCCACAGTTTGTTTAGCTTTTTAAAAACATGCGCTCGTGATGAATTTCCAGGCCTTTGGTGAGGGCACACATTTGCCCGTTTTGTAATCTTTAATGTGGGCGAGTGTCCTGACCTCAGACTTGCCTTAGTGAAAGGTTCTTCTCTCTGTAAGGGTTGAGGATCGTCAGGACTGTTCGTGGCAAGTCTCCTCATGATTTGTGGATTTGTGGTGGGAATTCATCATGTTGTTATGACACATTCCGTCGTGTTATTCTGTGTCAGAATCGCCACGGTAATGAGGTGAGCGAATAGCAAAAACCTTTATTGTGTGTTACTGTTAAGCGTGTTGACTCCTTTTTGACGGTTTACAGCAGTAAAGTTTGGATAGAGAAAGCGTT
Organism: Triplophysa dalaica; assembly: GCF_015846415.1. NCBI lineage: Eukaryota > Metazoa > Chordata > Actinopteri > Cypriniformes > Nemacheilidae > Triplophysa > Triplophysa dalaica. The sequence continues at coordinate 17,938,528 of NC_079547.1, forward strand.
TAATCTTCCATGACTTGTTTAGCAAGGAGTTGTAAAGCTGAATACAAAACATATTAACGTTTTATGGAAGCTTTTGTGCAGGTAAATATTGCCGATGTTTGTGGTCTAAGGTTTGTGTTCATAATAAAACGTTTGGTACTAAAATGCTTAAGAAAATGAACCGTGATGAAGTAAAAAGTATTGATTGCTATAAGCAAAGCCATGGTTTTACTACAGTAACCATGTTTTTTAACTGTAGTAAAATCAGTGTTAATTTTCGTAAGGGTATACCATCCTATAGTCTATACTACACTATGATGTAAACGGCACTTCCAGTGTCAGTTTTTATTTAATATTTTTTTTATTATACCTGTATAATAAAATCTTAATATATTCCATAAACATTTTGATTTGGTTATGCACAATGCAGGTCAATAAAAATCCCTTTGTACACATTTTTGGTTGGTTGTATTTTGTTCAAACAGTATAGTGTTAAAAACGTGAAACAGAAAGCTCTTGGACCAGCGTTGGACCAACATTGTTTACGTCTTACAAAGTGTATGAGACGGTACTACACGATGCTATTAGAACTGCACATTAAATCGGACCAATTTATTTTAATACTTGTCTGTAAAGTACAGTTGAATGTTGTAACATCTGAAAGCCAGATGCGCTCTCACGCAGAAACGGTAACTATGCCATGCAGAAGAAGTACCATTACACATGTAAGGTGTGTCCCAAATCATACGCTTATGCACTATTCTACGCCATTTTGTAGTATAAATAGTGCGAGTAGTGCATTCACGTAAAAAATGTGTACAAATGGATTTTTATTGACCTGCATTGTGTTGTGAGATTGACTTCATAACCACACAAACGTCAGGTTAGTATAAAACCATTGCGTATTCCATTTGGGACGATACTACTCATACACATAATACTCATAAATTCAGACACTAGATCAGCCCTTCCCAAAGTCCTGACTCTGGTTTGCTTTGCCGACTCGGCTCATCTTTCTCTTGGTCTATCTGTGCAGCAACCGGCAAAAAACAGAAGCACATTCAACCGACCAAACAAATTGGCGTTTCCAAAACTCTGTCACTGTTACAGACTGCCTGAACATATGAAAATGGATGTAGTTTGTCTGTAAATATTTGCATAGTTTGTTGTCCAGACGGACATTTGTGCTGCAGGATTTACTAAGTTACATTGAAGTACTGTTTCATAGGCACAAAATATGTAGCCTAAATGAGAGCGGCTTTATGGATTTTGTTGTATAAAATTGCAGCACTGTATGTAAAAGTTAAGACCATAAACGCAAGTACGACTAGATGATGCCATGAATATGATGATTAGCATATGAAGAGTTCATAACTTGTACCTAAGATGTTCAAAAACGATCTTAATATTGTGAATTCAAATTAATATCAATGAAACTGCAGTTTGGTTGTTTTGATTAAGTAATAATATAAAAAACAGCTTACTAAGACAATAAAAACATGAGTACATTTTTTTTAAACTCTGCTATCTGTTTTTCTGAACAAACTCTTCACATTTAATTGATTTTTTTAATTTAAAGTTGTTTTAAATGTTTATTAAAGTTTTGTAATAACAATTGTACCGGACCTTTGACGTCGACAAGAATTTTGATTCGGACCTTTGAATGTAAACTTTGAGAACCCCTGCACTAGATGGTTGAGTCCATATTGCACAGTTTAACTGCATAGTGTATAGTTATGTAATTTGGGACACTTTAGTTCCAGAAAATGCCTATGGCCATATTTCTAGCAATGTTCTTCAAGTCTTCTTGGGTATTTTCAGGATTAAAAGTATTGGATGATGTTTGACGGGTGTTGCTTTTTCAAATGAACGTTATATGCGACTCAAAATTGCAATGCTTTCGCATTTCACATTAACTCTGAAACTACGTCATGAAAGTCCTTGAGACGAATTATGTATTTAACTGTTTTAGAACCAAATATTTTTCTGTCACAAACCAGTTTTTAAAGAAAACTGGCTGTAAATCTGGGTGCGCATTATGCAGTATACTATATAACCGTGAAGCGTTTTTGTCGCTTTGCCAGAACTTGTTAAAAATTACTCAATTTTAAATACGAGCCATGGTACACAATAATGTAGTTAGAAGTGTACATTTAGTTACTCCTAAACAGTCCTGTGAAGTCAGATGAAAGATTCAATATGTTTAACAGACGTCTATAAAAAAATCTGCCAGGCGTTCTCCACATCATCTCAGTTTTTCCCTTTTTGTTGTAGTGTTTGTCTTATCAGATTGTAATACATGTGCCTCATTTGTTACTTCTCACTAACTCTTCTCTCATCTTTACCATACAGAGAATCTTCAATTCTTTTGTGTACACGGAGAAGACTTCAAATGGTGAAACAGAGGTACAGCAGGTGAGTTGCTCTCCATCCCTTGATTGCATGTGAGTGAAGTCTGTTTGTGTGTGTGTGGTCTAGAGGGGCAAAGGACATCCATTAAAATTCTATGGTTGCTGTCTGGCTGGCTTTGAAGATCTCTTTGTGCCGTCTACTGCTGAAACACTAATTCCAGGCACTATCGACTGCACCGCGCCACTCCCTATCAAGCCGTGGAGAAATGAGATGCTTGCTCACCATTTAGTTCTAAAACCACAATGCATTTAGCCTCTGATCAAAACTCTCTGATTATGAGCTATTATTAAACTTTATTTGGGAGCGTAATTTGGAAGAGAGCTTATACAATTGCAAACAGGTCTCTGTAGTTGGTATTTACAGATCAAGACATTACTTTAATGTAATTGTTATGTCTTCATGGTTGAAAATCCTGCTTGCTATTAAAATGTATTCTGGTTATAAGGATAAGGTTAAGGATATGTCTCTTATACTCTCTTATAATCCTTGCTCTAATTGCATATTTTGATATCTGGTCATGAAATGATGTAAGCGTGCATCTGTTTCATTGAATACTTTTTATGAATTGTTTATCTACTACATCATAATAAAAGCATTATCATTGTAAACATAACTAGATCCATTAATACACACACAATAGATACGGCGATATCCATTAGCGTTCACACCAACAGACGATAACGGTATGTTTCTACAAAGCTACACACACTGCAGTTTCATATTATAAATGTGCAATGGTGTGTGCACATGACAAGCGAAGCTTCTCGTTCCTCACCTTAGATGACTTGCGGGATTTCTTTTTCTTGGATCACTTGCAAGAATAAAAGCATTGCAATGAGTAGTTTCAAATTCATTGCTGAGTGAAGTTGAAAATTTTCAACTTTCATGGAAGATTCGTTTGAGGCAACTAATGCACGTTCATGGCAATCGCATCACCCAATTCACATCATCAGTGTTGCTATGTGCGAATTTGCATCTATTTGTGTCTTTGCATTGACTTGTATGTTATCTTCTCTTTTAAATATTTAAATTTACACTTTCCATAAAACATTTCAAGATTCAATACCCCGCGATCCCATTTTTCAACCTTTAGTTAGTGTGTAATGTTCTGTTAGAGCATAAACAATATCTGAAAAATGAAAAAGGTCTGTGGCAATCGAGATATTGTCTTCAACAGAATTTGCTTTTCAAGGACTACAGAGAACGGCTGGAATCGGACTACAGCCCTCTACTTCCCGGGTACAGAATGTCACTATTCCGAGTGCTTTTAATAACCTCCGCCCAAAATAATACGCCAAAAAATCGCAGAGGCCTTACTTAGAGAAGAGGAAGAGCCGCTGGAGTAGTGTTGGGTTATCAGAGATCGTAAACATAGACTGAGCTACGCGCTAAACTACTTTCACTTCCATCACAGTCCTACAGCTGAGTTCAGCTACACACATTCTAAGATAACCAACGGTCAAATAACAGCTTCCATGACTTTAACATCGGCTGTGAAAGATATTCTTTGTAATACACTGATATTGTGTGTGCGCATACCTCTAAAACACTTCTATGAAACGTCCTTTAAAGTCCTGCTTGCAAATGTCTCCTGTTCAATCTGCTTGTTTTATTATCCAACTCGGGTCCAATATAAAAAGGCAAAACTGATTAGTGTTAATCAATATAATCGGTCTGACGCCATTCGGTCCGGTGTCATTTCCCTCGCCATAGTAGGAATTTATTTGCAATCTCTAACAAAGATCGATGTATTTATCTTGTGAAGTGAAGTTCACGCAATTGATACTGTTTATTGCTAAAAGCCAAAGTTTATGAATACGTGTGCACTGAGAGGGGCACTGACCAATCACAACGGCCTTAGAAGCGAAGCACTTTAAGCGGGGAACCAATCACGTCAGACGTGGGGCCTCTTTTATAACCGCTGCATACGCACAAAACATGCCCTGAAAGATGCGTACGCCACTTCCCATGCAAAAGATGGGATTTATAAAAACAAATTTGACAGTAAAATTTGCGGTGAAAAATAGACTTGAAATATGTGAATTATAAAGCTTTTTTTTTAATTAGAAACATAAACATCGATTTCATCCAAAACAGCAAATGACTGGCTCCTTTAAATATGAATGGATTTTTTGATTTGCTGTCAAAATTGTATTGTTTTGGTAAAATCTCTCTGAAACTAATCCTAATGTTTCTGTATAATTTCTGTTATTCTTGTGGATTCTCCAAAACTTTGAAAGCGTAAAAATTTTTGGTTAACATCCACTAGTGTGAATGGGTCCCAATTTATCCCGTGGTAATTTTTACTTTAAAAATGACATGCAGCAGCATCAGTCATCCGTCTCGTTTCTAGCGAATCAACGGGGCACTCGCTTTGATAATGCAGGGGTATACAAACTGTGCGTATATATCATAATACCTACAGGAAACCCACAGAAACGATACAATTTCAGGACTTTTCCATTTGAAACCATGGAACACATCTGCCATCATTCAGTTTAAAGACCGTAAGCCTGTCATGCACAAGTCTAATTTATTCTTGCCATGGGCCTCTCTCTTATGCCAACTTCTGTTTTTGCTCTGAGGCATAAAGCGCTCTCGATGTTAATACGCCTGTTCTGACCAGTCTCAAAACAACTCAAAGTGAGTGGCAGCAGCCCGGCAAATGCACACACGCCCCCCATCATTGTGTTTCTCAGCTACACACATGAGCTCTGAGCAAGAATGGACAGGTTGTTGCCCCTTTCTTGGGCTTCCATGCCAGAAGAAACCCTTTTGTGTGAACCACTCCTACACACTGTCTCCCTCACACCTGCAGTTATTTACTGGCTGCTGGTGAGAGATTAGGCCGATCACTGGCAGGCTTTACTAGTGACACCTCGACAGCTAATTGCCAAGCAGGGTTTTTGGAGGTAGACACTGATAAACAGCTCAGCCTGCTGAGGCAGTCGAGACCTGAAAGTGTTTCAGTTGTGAGTCAGGTTGTTTCATGCTTTCATGTTGTTTTATTGTTCCACATACTAATTGGCATTGCAGCATTTGTATTAAAAGGGCAAGAAAATTCAGGCTGACTAGAATTGGAGCGATTAATTGTTTCACTATTTTGAGAGCAGTTTTTTTTTCTGCGGGCGTATTGCAGTGTCATATTTCTGAGGAAGTTGAGACATTTTTCAGTTGTTAAAATACTGCCTAAATTTTGTTGGGATTATATAAATTGTCTTTTTATTTTATTTTGGGAGGTTAACTGGTTGGCTGTAGTTTAGGGATGCAACAATACGTGCCTCGTTTTTTTACCCACGGTTTTCAGGCTTAGAACATTCAAGTGTTTATTTCATTATTCTATGTTTACGTGAACACTCTTTTTTTTTTATTGCAGTTCTCTTTATTTTACATCCTAAATATAACTGTTTTCAGCTTTTGTATCCAATTGACCTAGTTTTAGTTTAATCAAACTTCGGTTTGGTAGGTCATTTGTTTGTTAAAATAAAAAATCCAGCTATGTGTATTGTGATTTTCTGTAAAGTGTCAAGCCTTGATTGCTTGTTGCTTTGATTCTGCTCTTTTATTGTTTTTATTTGAAGTGCAGCTTCAACCTTTTATTATACATATAGACAAAGGTTATAAAATGGCACGTGTAGAACTGCAAACTCATTATTGTGCGTTTCTCTTAAAAATTTGACTTTCATTAGAAGCTTGCTTGCAGTGCTGTCAACATTTGCCAACTTTGTGCCCTCTATTTGTGCCCACACGTGTGCACACACACACACACACACAGAGTAATGAAGCCCTGGCAAGTTTAAAAGGTACCCCACTGTAAAAACGGCACCAATTAGGATCATGTCCATGTATTTTAGATGCATAAAGACAAAGCAAGTGTTTCTCCTCTCCCTGTGACAATTTTAATGAGATCGGACAAAGTCCCTTGTAAAAATATCACAGCTGCACACACTGAGCTATGAAATAATAACTGTAGCTTGTTTGTATGTTCAGTTGTGATATACATTTTCTTTTTATAAACAATTAATTAAATGGACAAAAATAATGTCTGTATTTAAAGATCAAGTGTATGATGTTTAGCAACATCTAGCGGTGAGATTGCGAATTGCAGCTAATGGCTTACTCAACCCATTCCTGACGAAACACTAAGGTGGCGGACATAGAACTAAGATTTCATCATGTTTTTACTTCTTTGCTGTTGGAGTAAATGTATTTACAAATCGTGCGCTGTAGAGCAGTTTGTGTGTTTAGGGCTACTGTAGGAACAACATTGCGAATTCCATGGAAGTGGACTTGTGGAAAATGTACTTGTGGAAACGCTCATTCTGAGATATTAAAAACATAACGCTTCATTATATAAAGTCTTTATTCACCTCTGAAGAATGTTTTGTATATTATATTGCTCTTCTGTCAATGAATTCTGATTCTGAAAAATGTTTGCTCAAAAAAGCATACAGTGCAAGTCCAAGAACCGAAAACCTTCCAGCTCTTTCCACACTTGGAAGGTTGATTTGATTTTCCGAAGTTAAATGTACCACAGTTGTGGATAATAGTGTTATTTTCTGTACTGACCTGTCTGGAGTGCAAGTGTTTTTCTCGCACATGTTATTCTAAGTTGATGATTCAAGTTTAGTACTGAGCAGCTGGGTCATGCAACATTACTCCATTCCTGTTTCTCCCTAGAACTCCACTCTTACCTAGACATGCATTTATATTTATTTTTATTTTGTACGTCTGCAGGTTTTAGGATATTTCTAGCGGTAGATAATCTGCTCTTATGTCAGTTTATTATGCCCCGAGTTTAGGTTTCTGGTGCTGCCGGTGCCGATCTGGTTGATGGTTTTCTCCAGAGACCATCATTCTGCATCATGCAAACCTGAATTCTGAGAAACACAGTAAATCAGCCATAACTCCCAAAGCTAAAACAACGCCCCAGTTTAACCTCTTTTGGATTAGGAACTCAATTTTCTCCCCGTAGCACCAAACCATTTGCCTGTTGCCTGTGGCGCTGCAGCTGCTGACAATGCACGTCTAATGGTGATCGATTGCTAGTCTCCAAGGTTAGTTGAAGCCCTTTTTGATGTGGAGTGCAGGGCTGGATTTGGTGAATTAAGCTTATTTTACTTCACATGAAACTAATGGAGACAGGCTTCTGGAGGAAGGAGTGTTTACATCAGTGTTGCTGTTGTTTATGCTTTATTTCTGACAGAATGAAATCAACAAGCCATTAAAGGTGTCATGACCTAGGTTTTATACTGTTGTATGAGGTCTACTTATGATGTTCGTGTGGTTTTTACATTCAAAAACATAAAAATCATTAAGTAATAGGTCATTTTTACCCGTTTTTTTAGGCCGGCTCGACAAACCCTCGGTTTTACCCACGTGTGCTGGAACGTCTTTACAAAATTATTTTCAACAACGCATTAATAATGTCGGGATCCGAAGGAAGGTTATGCAGCGACTGTGTTCTTCCACAACCTGGCACTGCACAATATTGTGCGATCTTTAACGGCATGTTTATTGCATACTCGCTCTATCTGGTTCTGCACAACTTGTGTTACTTCAGTACCATCATGCGCGAACCAGTGGGCGCGGATGGGAAGTATTCCTTGATTTTCTTTTGTGGAGGCGGTGTTCAATCTATCTATGACAGGTGCATTCCAGGACCTGCCGTTCGCTGGGCCTGGTGTCAATAACAGTTGTAAATTAAGTAACAAGGGCGTTTTCAGTTCTCACACATACAGTATGTTTGCTTGAATACGATTACCCTTTATATAACAAAAGCTCGGGTTTAAATTGATGTTTTAATTCATTCCATCATTAACTCGAAATGCACATGAAAATTCAACAATTGGGCAAAACAATGAGAATGAATAAATATGTCTCTTTTGTTTTCAGCTTGCGAAGAAAATCCGGGAGAAGTTTAACAGATACCTGGATGTGGTGAACAGGAACAAGCAGGTGGTCGAAGCCTCTTACACAGCCCACCTCACATCTCCTCTCACAGCCATCCAGGACTGCTGCACCATCCCTCCCTCGATGATGGAGTAAGTATCTTTTAAAAAAAAATGCATTTGTCGATCTGACCATTTATTTTTAAGAACATGATTAAAGATTCCTGGTACACAAAGTAGATACACAGCATTTGTTTAAACATGTGTTTTCAAACTTTCCCTGAGAATATAATTAGCAAGCTTTCCCGTGACTCTGTGGTTAGAGCATGGCACTAGCAATGCCGAGGTCATGGGTTTGATCCCAGGGGATTGCACATAGTCAGACATTTTTTTTTTATAATACAATGCAATTTAAGTCGCTTTGGATAAAAGCATTTTCCAAATGCATAAATGGAAATGAATATGATTCTTTACCAAATGACGAAATGCAGCATTAAAGGTGTAGGGCTGAGGTATGATTTTAGGAATTGGTTTGGTTGAAACATGAATTTGTAATATATTGCATTTAATATATCTCTTTCTGCCACAGCACTTTTTTTTCCTTTCTTTCCGATTCACTCCTGCAATCTTCTGTTCAATCTGCTGTCCTGAATTTTCATCTTCTCCAGGCCTTTATCTCCGTTTGAAGAATGTTCTCCATCATTCAGTGACCTTCTCAGCTATCTCTCTTTCATCCTATGTTGTTTTATAAATTTTTCTCTTTACATCTCATCCTTATTGTCTGACATTTCGAAGGTCCTGCCAGGTTATTGCAAACAATGTTTTTTGAAGTTGTTTTCCTCTAAACCCCATAGAAAGTTCAAGGCTGTTTACATCCAGACCATAGTTATTTTTTCCCTAAGCCCTAATTCCTTAGTTCTGTTCAGAAGTTCCTAACTAGTATTGGATGAAAGATCGTAAGGAGAGAGAGAGGAGGATGGAAAAGATGAATATTGGCTCATTTAAAAGTGTGAGCTTTGAGATAAAAGTGCATCGCTAAATACAAAGTGTTTTAAAGAAGAAAGCTCCCAAAGTCAAAATTTGCTTCATCAGAATGTGCCGTTCTCACCATGACCGCTTAAAAAATATATATTTACTAAAGGAATATAAATATTGTTTACAATGAGTCACAGCAATTTATAGTACGTATTTAAATGCACTATTTTGGCTTACTGTCAGGCTACAAAAGAAGTTTAATTCAGACCTTCCAGTATGTCAAACAGTGTCCAGATCTTAAAGTCAAAGCTTCGTAAATGTCATCGCCTGAGGCTTGATTTAAAAAGCATGAAAGAGTCAGGCAGGCACTGCCTTCTCTTCGGAGACAACACTTGGATGTTTTAATGAATGGCACATCATTGGGATTACACCTTCGCACAACTGTCCAATCAGCTCTTCGATCTTTATCTGAACTGCCTCTTCAGGTTTTCTTGACAATGGGACGTATTATATGCCGTCTTTATATTATCATGTTGTACAACATCCTGCTTGGGGGGTTTTGAAAAGCCTTTCCATCATAATGGGATGAAATCACTTTTAAAAATATTTATAGGACAAGTCATCTTCACATTTTGACAAAAGTGCTTTTTTAACGATTCATCGTGATTAATCGCTTTCAAAATAAAAGTTTGTGTTTACATAATGTGTCTGTGCACTTTGCATATTTATTCTGTATGTATAAACATACACATAAATACACATACATGTGGTTTATATTGAAGAAAAATATAAAAATGAATAAATGTTTGTATATAATTTAAATGATATAGAAGTGTATATATATACACATGTGCATCTACATGGATGTTTATAAATACAGTATTAATATGCACTGTATAGACATCTTTTATGTAAAGACAAACTTTAATCTGGATGCGATTAATCGTGATTAATCGTTGGACAGCCCTGTGACAAATGGTGCATAATGATGTACGCTCAAATGGGTTAAGATTCCAGTCAGATTAAGGGCATAGAAAAAGCTGTTTTCCATTTCATAAGGGTGGTCCACCCTGTTGATATCGCATTACCGGCTGAAAATTACTCACTTAATCTCCCATTCATTTTAGCAGTAAAATAAATAAATGCTGTTTTACAAACAGGAAGGTTGGTAGGTAGTGGTAACCAAAAACTTATATAAAAATATATAATGACATTCCAGACAACCGTCATATCTGCCAGCAAAACCAAGTGCCAAATAAAAAAACATTCAGCATGTTTCCTTTACAGTTAAGTTAGATTCGTGCCAGAAGAAACTGGCGTCGAGACCTTCTTGTCTGAAACTCGTGCCTGATAACGTCAGAGGCCTGCATTTTATTAAAAAAAATAACAAACATGGACCAGTCAGGCACAGGCTATGACACAAGATCCACAATTTCAGTCAAAATGCAGCTTTTAAGGTGACAAACATTTTGACTTGAAGATTTCATAAGTAAATAACCCTGGCTTAATGCAATAGAAACACTGTACATAATTCACATTAAATGGATAAAAGTGTGATTTAAAGACGATGTTAATAAAGATTTAATGCTTCCATGTGACATCTGTCCTGGCATTATGTCCTCAGTAAGGCCCAGTTCAGCTGCCATCGCGAAGCCCAGTCACGGCCGAGAAGATCAAATGTTTCACACCGTATCAATGTCACATCCCATCACACATCTCCGCAGTGGCTGTTCTCCCACGAACGCTGACCTCTGCCACAGGAGAATGCTTTAATCAACACTCACAGCCTACTGCTACACGTAACCAGCGATGAAGCCATCTAGAAATAACCCCTTACTTCATGTGATCTCACTCTGTTTAGGGGGATTTGAGGTTCGGGGGAGTGGAGCTACGTTTTTATTGCTCTGAAGATCGGCCTGCACAATTAATGATGCTGGAGCACTTGAGAGGAGTGTGTTGTGATATGGGCATAGTCATTAACAATGTTTTTAAGAGACGTACCAAGGTGTTTCCATGGGATTCTTGTACATTCAAGCACCATGTACAGTAGTGGCGAAAGTGATGGCCAACTTTGGAAAATGTATGTCTTTGTCTCTTATTCTGAAATATTATTTAAGGTGGATAAAAAATAGTTCGCATGTTTGAGTTTGCGCTTATCTTGAAGATGAATTAAAGGAGGCTTGGCGAAAAATACACAGTACAAGACCTGGAAGAATGGCTACAAAATATTACTACAAAAGCAGATCAAGTAATTTTCCAATGCCAAAACTTTAAGTTTTAGTCGACCTTCATTGCTGCAGTAACAAATAAATAACATTCCCGCTGAAGATGAGGGAAAAGTCCAAAGTCTGTCATTTAAAAAAATAATATAATTTTTCAAAATGAATTATTTCAACATGTGTCCTGATTGTCAAAAGATAGATTGCCCCGCCCCAAGTTCATTCCATTGGTTGAGCCCATGCATTTATTAAAATGAAATGTAGTAAATATTTTTATGGCGAGTTCATTGCTACTTTCACAACAACGGTTTTACTACAAATACCATGGTTAATCGATATTTATAGCAAACTTCTTTTGTGATTACCCTGTCGTTTTGGTTTTATTCGTAGTAAAAATTATGGTTTATTTTTGTAAGGGCATTATGTCCGTCAGTTTGAAATACTCAAACAAACAGCAGTATTTTGATAGCTTTGCTGTGTTTATATAGAATCAAACTGCAAATAGCTTGCTTTTAGTTGTCTCTGCATTTTAAGCCGGCAAATTTAAAGTTTTTAGACATTGCAAAAAATACACCCTTCGGCTTAAAATAACATTACACTCCCTATATTTGCTACCCTTTGATGAAGCAGAGTGAGCGTTTCTTTTTCTGTTGATTTTTGTTGTTTATAAACCAGTCATATCCATATTTCTTCACTTGGATTCATTGCTTAAGTTCCATGATTAGGGGCTTTTACCACCATAAACAAACTACAGCCATTTACCCTTTCCTCCCTCTTTCTCTCATTTTCTCATTCCCTATTCGCTGTTAATCCGGTCTGTTCATTCCGCAATCCTTTTGGAGCAGGACTGTTTGGACGGGCTCTGAGTCTCAGTTTATAAAGAATTTGAGAAAGAGAGAGGGACATTGGCAGAGAGAAAGAGGTATCGCAAAGGCTTTAGTCACCATAATGGGGTCTTAAACGCTGCTCGGCCGGACTGCATGCTTTCCTAAATCCATACGCGGGGAAATAGGGAACCTCTTTCCCATAATCCCCCTTGAGCCTCCCTCTTAACTCATGGAGACAGCTGTGCTAATGAACCGTTGCTCTGATAGACACACAGAGAGAAAGTGTGTGAGTGCATGTCAGATCTCATACCGCAGTGGTACGTGCCAGACATTTTCACAAGTACCTGAGGTGGAGTCTAAGTCAAGTCTTAGTTCTTTCTAGACCAAGTCTAAATCAGGTTTCAGGTCTTGCTCATGCGTCTAAATGAAATTCCACAACATTTTATGTCTCCGACTCTGTGTTTCTATGTTTCTTATCTCCTTTACATGCATCTTATCCCGCCGCTGACGCCAACTGTCTGCTAGCACTCTATTAGCCTCAGAGCTTAATCACAGAATGTGTTGCTGTCACTATCAAGCATGAAGGCGCATTAAATGAAGAGTTCATCTGAGCATGTCAAGTCAGCGCTTCATTTAGTTCGGGTATTTAAGGACATAAATGCGGTTGCTGCATGCGTATGGTATTCATACAGAGATTATTAATAGGTTTGTGGTGACACAGATTCGAGATTTATGCGTAGTTACTGGGAATCGGGGAACAGGTCTTTCAAAAAACATTCAAAGTCTATTATAGTCACATTTCTCCGACAGAGCAAACATGGTCAAGCTGTTAAGAATTGCGTTTGTACTTGAATGAACATTTTAATACAGAGGCAATTTTTGAAAGAAAACATTTGAGGTTTTTTAAATCAGAGTTTATATTAATAAAGGATGCAATTGATTTAAAACAAAAATGCGAAGTTTTAGGTTAGTTTCTGCTTGGTTATTGTTTTAGTTCAGATGCTGTTTCACATTCGCCATGCTGAAAACTACCCAAGGGCTTGTTTTTCCATTTCTTTTTTCCCTCCTTTAATGTTTTTGTCAACATTCTAATTTGCATATTGAGCCCAAATCAAAGATAGAGGGGAAAATGTGCTTCAAATTTATTAAGTATATTTTTTCTGTCTTATATTTTTCTCTTCCTTCTCGCTCTGTCTCTGTTTCTCTCTCCCCACTTTCCTATTTAGCGCAGTTGCTCGCCCCATTTTTTTCTGATGTGAAATTCAAAGCAGCGTGCAAATTTATTTTTTATCTAGCACATTTGCTTTGCCACCACATGTGAAGTGTGTTGAAGGAGAATTCTAATGACTAGGGCCTGATGGGAATTAAATGTCTGAAGTTCAAAGCGCTTTGCACATCACAGCAGCCGTCAATCAAATGCCAGCCTCTCTCTCTCGCTCTGGCTCTGCGTGCTGGTGATAATAGGGCAGAGAGAAATGAACTCGCCAGTGTATAAGACACTAGATTAGTAATGGGTGATTGAACAGAACATACTTAGTTCTTGTAGCAAATGACGGATGGGCCACATTTAGGGGAGAGCTTTGCATTATGGGTATGTTATGTGAAGAAGGTGAGGAAGCAAGATCAGAAGAGAATCGAATGGCGGTTGATGAGATGAAAGAGATGCAGTGCATTGAGATCTCTAGAGACCGAGCTCAGATCTGTGCTTGATCAGTGCAGACAGAGACCTGGAGAGAGACACAATAAAATGTCATTCCGCTGAAGAACACGTATCTTGCTGACTATCATTATCCACCTACTCACAATGTGAATGTTAAGTAAATCAACAGGGTTAAGTGTTGAGTAATCAACATACATGCATTTAGTAATCAAAACTTAATTAAGCATATGAATAATGTTATATCACTAATGAAAAAATACCTTTTTTAATGCATTGTTATCAAATCAAATATCGGTCTTAAAATTAAATGGAAAGGTTGACAAAATTAGAAATGTTGCATTGGGGCACTAAAATGATGAACTGAAAATAAATAAAAAGCTAAACTAAAACCAAATAAAAATAGCAATATTTCAGCACCCGAAATGATACCAAAACACTTCAAAACAGCTTCACTATTCGCAAACAGTGGATAAAACCTTGAAAAAATGATATATGAGCCCGCCAAATCACAGAGATGCCGATTCGCACGGGACTAATCTTATCACAGGACCTCAGTTTTTGTCAAAAGTAATTTGTGGGGTAATTTTTACTTTACAAATTACAGACATGGCCGATTTGAACAGGTTTAAGATCACAGACAACCTCTGCAATTATTACAAATGACTAGAGGTACCCAGGTAATAGTAATCCCTAAAATGATAAGATTACTGCGCCATTCCTATCTGATCCAATATTGACGACACATCACTGCTTTTTAATTTTAGTCTCCACAAATCCAGCTTCGACCACTGCCTTGGTCACAAAGGAATCAGTGATAATGTTTTACCCTGGAACGCCTTTAAAAATAAACTTCAACCACGCATTACTAATGCTGGAATCCGAAGGAAGCTTATGCAGTGACTGTGTTCTTCCACAACCGGGCACTGAATGCACAATATTTGGGATCTTTAATTGCATGTTTATTGCTTGCTACCTCTATCTGGTTCCACACCACTTGTGTTACTTCAGTTCTGTCATGCGCGAACCAGTGGGCATGGCTAGAGAAGTAGAGGTTGATATTTTTCTGTATCTATGACGTGATAGAAAGGTGCATTCCAGGACCTGCCGTTCGCTGGGCCTGGTGTCAAAAACAGATGTAATCTCAGTAACAAGGGCGTTTTCAGTTCACTTATATAACAAAAGCTCGGGTTAAAATGTTTTTTTCTTCATGGCACCTTTAAAGCTATTGTTTTTTTGTTAGCTTTTTTGTGTGTGTGTTATGCATGTTATTTGTTATGTGTGTAAAATCTCCCACTAGTAGAACAAGATTAATTTTGTATTATAAAGTATAAATTTAAGCTATATATATTTTTCTCTATTTACGGTAGTCTGAGATTTGTGTTTGATGGCGTGAATTAAATAAAAAGGATTCCATCTGCTCGGTTCGCCACCACTCAGCTCATCTCCCCTCAGACCCCATCCCTCCATCTTCCTCTTTCATCTTCAGTAAAGGAGCTGTGCACCTGGTAGAAATAGATATCGATGCAGTCTACCTCAGGGGGTTTTACCTCACAACTGTTTAAGCAGTTATACGGTGGTTACAGCCAGAAAAACACATCAGCTTGACTTTGTGACTGAGGCCTTGAAGAGACCTCAGAGAAATGCTGCATTAAAGTTCTGGAAGTTTGTTATTCTTTTCCGTGCCACTTTTTCGAATTATCCCAGAATTAAAAATATTGATGTTTTGTCTTCTCTCTCATTTCAGATTTGACGGCAATTTTAATGCCAACGTTTCAAAGACCATCAGCTGTGACCGCCTGTCCCCGACTGTCAATAGCCGAGCTTTCAACCCAGGACGAGACCTTAACTTTGGTGTGTATGCATGCACACACACACAAACTTCAAAAGCGAAAGCCCATTTTCATTTAGCCAGTGGGTGCCATGGCAACCATTTGCAAAGAACAATATTTCTTTTCTGACGTCAAATCTTCAAACGTTTTTTATTAGCCTTATGAGCGAGACCGATGAACAGGGCTGTCAAATACCCGACCTTGATCGTTTGCATGTGGAATTACTTTTTCTCTCCTCCCATCTGTTTTCATTCCCCCTCTTTGAATGGACCAGTGCTTTCTTACCCTTTCTATCTGCTCTACTTCACCGATCAGGAAGTGCGTTTGTTTCCAGTATCAACACTCTTTCGATATCCAGATTGTGATCACCTTTGTATTTCGGTTCATGTTTTGTGGACTGATTTTTTTTTCAACGAGAAAACCTATTTTGCTTATTGTTTTCTCATTTACATTTCAGGTTCAGCTCTGAACGCAGTTTTTGCTTTTTGTCTCTTTCAGCCATTTTGTTTAAGACCTCATTTGTCCCTCTTTCTGGCCTCATGCACACACGCTCTCACTCCTCAACATATTATCCCAATTCATCTTCATGCACATGCTTATTTTTGTAAGGTAGACTTTGGGAGTTCATGTTACCGCTCTCCCTCCATTTGTCATTGAATACTGACCCCCGTAACCATGCAGGCAGTCATCAGTTACATTTGATCCATGTTAGTCTAAACATTGATGAAAAGCCAAGGGGGGCGGGAGAGGAAAAACAAAAAGAAACAATTTAGAGAGAGGAAAATCCTGGAGTAAAGAGGAGTGAAGTAGATGTTGTTGTAAGGTGCGATTGTGAGAAATGCATTACCCTGTACTCCCAGTCACATCTTTATTTCCCAGAATTCTTTTGTGCTGTTCTTAAAAGTCATAATTGTCTTAGTGTTTTTGTCTATCATAATTGTCTAAACAAGGTGCATAGTTAGGCTAAACTTTTTCCCCACACTGAACCCAGTAAAATGTGATGTAATGGGGGGAGAGTTGCACAAAATAAGTCGAAACCAAATGGTTGAAAATGTATCGCTCCGAGTCTTTGATTTGTTTGGCTTTTTAGAACAAAACCTGTTTTAAAGACATACAGATGGATGGATGTGTTTGTTGCTTTATCGTGTAATGTAATACCTGTTATGTTATTGTGTAAGACAGCATCCCAAATTGCATACTCGCAGTATGCATAGTAATAAGAAATTACATACTTGTTAATCGAACCTCGAGTATTGAGAAATGTTAACATACATTTTTTTATTAATATGTTTTCTTACATTTTTTTGCCTTTTTCTCATTATTTGGGATGTGTGTGTTACTCACCCCTGTGTGTGTGCACTTGGATGGGTTGAATGGAGAGCACAAATTGCGAGTATGGAACACCATTCTTGGCCTCGCATCACTTTCACTTTATTTAATCCAAATCAATCATTTAAAACAATGATAAAAAATTCTAATGAAATAAGTAGATATATACAGTATATAAAATAAAAATTATAATCTTTCATTTTATAATCACAAAATACATTTCAGTCAAGTGATCCATAACTTTTGAACCATAGTGTATTATACTTGAGCCCCACAAAACCCCCAGGTTTGTTTCCTTTTACATGTAAGCTTTACAAATGAAGTTATATTCATAACCTTAAAATTAATTTATTAAAAATTGGAAATAGTAACCTACATCCTCTGGGCTCCTTTCGGCTCGCTATCTTAAGTGTACTATGATTTGTTTGTCTGACTAATTCTTAGATCCACATTTCAACCTAGTCGAGACAACACTCACTTGCGTTGTCAAGAAACTCAAATCTGTGTACTTCCTGGTGTACACTGGCTATAAGTAGAGGATTTCCTCTACTTATATCCAGTCTACACCAGGAAGTACACAACAATTCCTATTGGCTGGATGGCAGAAGGTTGAAAACGGTGACTCATGCTGCTTTGACATTCTGAGCTTATTGGAGTTGAAAATAACCCAGGAAAGTGACAGCGCTGTAGTCAAGTGAGGATTTAAAGGGTTGAAAGTTTAGAGGAAATGAGGGACTCTCACCTCATGACTGTGGTTCTCAGCTACTCTAAACACTGGATGTTGGATTAAGCACTCTGGGGCGACAAATGTCTATGATTTCCAAGCCGTCAACATGCTTCAAAGTTCCTGTTTATACTTTGGGTGCAGATTGATGGCCGTATCGCACTAATGCGAGTTTGGGACGGCGGTTCGTGCATGCTCCTCCGCAGGTTTGCTGTAATTTGATTAACTGTGTTTAGTGTGATCGGAATTAGGAATGGCTGTCCTGTGTCTCCGTGGGGCTTAACGTTGACATATACACTAATAAACCATCTCCTTTTATAAGGTTTCATTTTTGACCAGTTCTGTGTGTTCTTTGATTTTAGAATTGTTTGATAGGCAGACAGACTCTATGTCTCTCTCTCTATATGCACTATATGGCACTCCTATATGGCATTATTATGGGGGCTGGTCGTACTAAACAGCTTTGGCTTACTGGGAAAGCTTTCCACTAGATGTTGGAACACAGCTGTAAGGATTTGCTTTCAGACACAAGCATCAGTGAGGTCAGGCACTGATTTTGGGAGATGGGGTTTGGCTCACAGTCGGTGTTCCAATTCATCCCAAAGGTGTTCAGTGGAGTTCAGGTCTGGGCTTCGTCCAGGCCAGCGAGGTTTTTCCTCACCAGACTCTGTAAATCATTTCTTTATGGACGTACAGGGACCTTATAATGCTGAAAAAATAAGCAAACTTTTGAAAACACACAATTCACTAGTATGTCATATTTTTGGCCATGTTGTGTAGATGAGCGTTGCTTGCTTGTTCCACGAAAACAACACCGCTCGATTCAGGAGGAGTTTCTGTGTCATTAATAACACCAAATGGATTTATGGGAAAATGAGCTGTTTCTGAAAAACACATCCTCTGTACGCTGTCGTTTTGAATGAACAGAACATGTACCAGCCTGGACTTTTGGTTAAGCTCACTAAAGCACCTCAGTACTTACACTCCATAGAAAGTCAAAGACATTTATCTCTCTATATGACTCAAATTCCTTATTTTACATTCGTTGTTATTGAGATTTAAGTAATCTTGACTCGGGTACATTTTGAACTGATATAATCAGACAAACGCACTTTGGGAATTTGCAGGCACACGGACTTCAGCCGTCATGTGAGTCTCTCGCCCATTTCTAACGTCAGCTCTAATCCCAATAATTCACAGGCAGAATATCTCTAGGCTCAGGTGGGATAACCTTTGTGATGGTTGACCCCTGTAATAATTTCTGCTTCATGTTAGTGGGCCCTCTTGACTGTCGTTCTTCAAATAACATCTCGTCGTTTCCCATTTTCATCCCCACTTTTGTTCCTCTTTTGCCGGCTCTTGTTAAATAAATATACACTTAAATTGATGGCTGCAGAGTGGGGATGGCCGTGTTTCTGAGTGTTTGGAAAGGATCGGCTTCTCTGCGTCTGTCTGGGCTCAAGCCATCACACAGCTGAGGCCTGTTCAACTTAAACAAATCCACTTGCTCCCTGCGTAAGGAATTTAAAGGGACAGTTCCACAAAAAATTTAATTAGGTGCTGGGTTTTTATCCTCATGTCAGTGCAGAACTAAATTATTTTTGCTGCTCTTGCAGTCTAGTAAGTAAAATGTTGTAAACAATGTAAAATGTTCCAACAATGACGAAAAGATGCATGCTTTGAAAAGCATTATTTTGTTATATTTGAAGCTATAGAGACCCTGGTCACCATGATAAACTTATTTTGTGTTTTATGAAAAGAAATCATACAGGTTTAAACACTACTTGATGCAAAGTAAATGATAGCATTTTTTGGGGGGGTAAAAACATACTTTTTGCATGTTTTTCATGATTTAAATGGATGATTGTTTTTGCAAATTTCTTACTTTAGGTACCAAATTACTGTGTAAATTTACATTTTACAGTTGATGTATTTTTTCACAAGTAGTGTTTAAGGTGACATAGTGTTTAAAACATAATTCTGTTTTTGCTTTCACCTTGATTTTAGTGTTGGCAGACAACCTAAAATCCAATCCAGGGATCAAGTGGCAGTACTTCAGCACAGAGGAGGGCATTTTTACGGTGTTTCCCGCTCACAAGTTCCATTGCAAGGTCACATTTGAGCACAGAAGCAGGTACACAGCTTACACACACACACACACACACAAAGACAAACGTTATAAGTTTTACCATCGAATCATATAAGTGCTCTTACTGTAGCTGCTAGAAAATGTACCTTTTTTAGTGGTCCTCATTTGTTAGGAAAATATTTTTTTAGCAGTATTTAACAGGCATGAAATTATAATGTACAATTTTCCCCGTTTATTGGACTATTTCCAAAGTAAAGAATTCATTTCAGCCCTTTTGCAGTATTTAACTAAAGATCCTACAGCTAAGTGCCTTCCTTGCTAAGTGCTCAAAAATCTGTCAAAGTTGACCACCCTTCCTTCTGTCTATCAAGGATTTGTCATCTTGTGGGGCAGAGTATAAATTCAATTCTTGGAAGTTCTTTAGGTCTGTTACAATAAGCCTCATGCTCTTGACTGGAATACAGCCCCTACTAAAGCCCGCTGAAATCCGCCAGCCAGTGTTGTGGGCACTTTATGCCCGTGCTGAAGAATTGGCGTATTGCTGCTGTTCCCAAACTCTCAAACTTGTAGGATGTTACACAGTAGGATATTTAGGAAATATAGCTTTCATTGTAATGCTTCGCTTGTCTACTTTTTCCGAATGTTAGAGATGAACATGGTGGATTTGCTTCCAAAAGCAACACAATAGAGAGCAGGATTTCTTGCACAAACACTGTGGCGAGGAGAGTAGGAGTTACGCCAGTATAGCTCTTGGCGCATTGCCGGCAGAGTCCAGGAAAAGCAGCTCTGCATTTCGTAAATAAAGGTGTATTTACATAGCCAGCTGGTGGCTGCTCTGTGCCTGCTCAAAATTCAGCGTAATGAGACAATGCCACATGAAATCACAACTGCATTATTCTAGCTCAGCTCAAGGTTTTGTGTAAATATTTACATTTATTGATTTGGCAGGCACGGTTTTCCAAAACAAATTACAAATGAAGGAGCTTTTAACATTTTATCTTAGAAGCCAACAAAACGCATAATACTTTACATTTTCATTTATGCTTTTGACAAACACTTTAATCCAAAGAGATTTACATTGCATTATACTATACACTTGTTTCGAAGTATGTGCAATCCCTGGGATCGAACCCATGACCCTGACTTTGCTAGCACCATGCGCTAATCACTGAGCCACAGGAAAGTAAATACAACTTTTTAATATAAAAAAATTATTTTGTATGCATTTATTTCTTGGTATATCAAGATACGAGACAAATTAACAAATAACTGCATCATCAAATATAGTTTTTTATAGTTATGCTGTGCTTTTACTTTATTTGAAAGTTGTCTCCTATGGTTTAGCGTTCTTGATTCCTGAATTCTTTTGTTAGGATTCAGTTTAATTTTTTTGTTACAGTCTTGCTGTCAGTTAACTATTTATTGTTTTACACTATTAACATTATATTTTTATTTATATAAAAATGTGTGGATTTATAATTAACATTATATGCGTAATTAAGTACTATATTATACAATTTGAATGTACAACTGTAAAAAATGTAAAACATTTGATTAAAAATTGATTGTTTTGTCATGACTTTTATTGTGTTTCACAAAAAAATTACATTACCAGTATTCTGTATTGTATCAATTTGTTTATTGTTTTGAATTGTTATCATTACGTCCCTATTTGTTTCCTATGTTATTTTTATATAACATAATTTTACATGCTACTTCTGAGCAGATTACGTCTTTATAAATATATCTTTAAGACGCTTTACATGCTTCTTTTTTACCACTCTTAAAGCAACTTCTTGTGTGTTTGTATGTTTACAGGCCTGTATACGTCTCCGCAGTACGGCCACAGTCAAAGCACATAGTAGTTATCATAGACCACGGTGCCTCTGTTACTGAGACCCAACTCCAGATCGCCCGCGACGCCGCCCTCATCATCCTCAACTCCATTGACGAACATGATAAAGTATGGAAGTTACATGATAACCATATAGTGGCCACTGATTTTGTCTTTACTAATAAGGACGTATCATTTCTCTTTCTCAGATCTCTGTGTTGACAGTAGCAGATGCGGTGCGTTCGTGCTCTCTGGATCAGTGCTACAAGAGCTTCCTCTCACCTGCTACCAGTGAGACGAAGAGGAAGATGAGCACCTTCATCAACAACATTAAAGCTTCTGACAGCTCTACCCAGCATGCACTGGGCTTCCAGAAAGCCTTTCAGTTGTTAAGGAACACAAGTAGCGTTACAAAACAGCTCACTAGTAAGAGACAAGCTAATATTTAAGGGTTATTAAAAATAGGACGTCTACTTTTGATTAAGTTTTAGTTCTCTTTTGTGTTGTATGATCAAAGAACCTGTACCTTAGAGGGACAGTTCACCCCCCCAAAATAAATCTAACAGCTTTTACTCACAATCATGTTGTTCCAAAACAAATTTCTTTGTTCTGTTGAGCACAAAAGAAGATATTTTGAAGAATATGGGAAACCATACCATTCTGGGGCACCATTGACTACCATAGTAGTCTATGGAAGTCAAGAGTTCCCCAGAATTGTTTGGTTTAAAACAATCCTCTAAATATCATACTTTGTGTTCAGCAGAACAAAGAATTTTATACAACTTGATTGTGAGTATAAGATGATACAATTTACATTTTTGGGTAAACCATCCATTTCAATATTTTTTGCTTTAGCAATTGGGTAAAAAGCAATAGTAAGTAAGTAAATACAATAAAATCACACTACCATAGTATTATAGGTCAGGTCAGGTCATAAGTTCGGGGTTTCTGGTTAATCATAATTTTGGGGCTGTAATTTCTGAATTTGGCCAAAAAATATTTTTGTGTAAATTTGTGTTCATATTTTTATTTAATAAATGAACTTGTGTTCACCTGTTTGTTTTCGGTTAACCAGGTAAAATTAACTGTCAAATATTTGACTAACAATAGTGTTAAAAGTAACTTTCTCTGATCACCCCAATTTTTATTTATCTGCCTTGAAGTCACCATAAGGTCAATGTTTTTATACAGTTTAAATGATTTATCAAATGATTATTATTATTATCATCTTTTTCTCCCCTCACAGACACAGACATGGTGATAATCTACCTGTCGTCTGGCATCACCTCGCGAGATTCTTCCGAGCATGAAAAAAGAGCGACGCTGAGCGTCGTCAAAGAGGAGAACCGCCACCTCAACAACTCCGTCATGATCCTTACCTACGCTCTTATGAACGGTGAGACGTCGCCTAAAGATTAACCTTCTCATTGCCTTTCGTCTCAATGCCCACATGAACAATCATGTTGAACACCTGTGTGCGCGTTTGTGTTTTTCCATATGTGCTCAGCTGTTTTTACGCCCCTTCTTCCTTCTTCTCTGTTTGCGTGCCTGCCGTAAGAAAGCATTCCTATTATTGCTGTCCTCAGATGTTTCTCTCCCTGCATGAATTAGCCTTCCATTAGCATACATTAGTTTGGCATCATGAAAATTAAAACCTGTATCATCGAATAGAAGAAAGAGTAAAAGGACAATACATCAAAGGCCGTGCACATGAAAGAGTGACAGGCTTTTTTCTAGCATTAGATGACTCAGATATGATTCGGGTTGATTAGCATGGAGGGGTAGAAGAGGGTGATGCTACTTTGCCAAGTTATTTTGAGGCTATGAACAACACCCACACATGCTTTGTTAACAAATGGAATTGCTTATATTTTTCTTTTGTGTCATTTAACATAATTATTAAATATTGACTAATTTAAACCTGTCATCCCTTCTAAAATTGCTTATCCATAGTAACCAAAGTTTGTACTTGTGTAGTAAAACCATATTAACCACAATTTAACATTGTTTAATAGAGTAACTGTAGTTTAACTATGAAATTTGTAGTAAAATGGTGGTAATACAAATGCTAGTCAATCATTTTTTACAGTTGTAGTGTAATAAAACCATAACTCATTTTCATAATGATAATGATAGATAATAACATTTTTGCAAATCCTAGTAGTGAGCAGAACGATGATTGTGAATGACTGGAGATGCTAACTTTGTCACTAACAAGGGTTGCTAAGCTAACGTGATACTCAAATTAGCACAAATAATGGGTGAAAAATAGTTCGTTAAAACGTGCAGTGAAACATATGTTAGGCCCTCAGAGCTTCTTGCAGTGCATTCTGGGATTGCACGGCACCTTCACATATTGTAGAGCTCATCGCAATGCATTCTGCGATATTGTGTTACAAGGTTTTTATGCAAGGGGTCCACAAAATTTGGACAAACGTAGTTTGGAAATGTTGTTTAAAGTAATTTCCTGTCAGGATCATGTCGTCGCCACAGGGCTGAAAACTAGTTTCATTTGAAACCACTACTTTTGAAATGGAAAAAAATGGAAATATTATTGTTTAATAACTCAAATTTGAAGCTCTTTTATATCATTTGTATTGGTTAAATGTTTGTAAAACCTGCCGACAAACATAAAGGGTGACAAATAGAAATATAGAGATATGAGGTTTTCGCCCGACTGCAACGATATGATTCCTTAAAATGCTGTCTAGGTTTTCTTTTCCAGAACATTTCTCCTGGCGATCAGTTGACCTTTACAGTTCTTCTTTTCTGTTTTTTCCCTCACACTTTTTTTTGACACAGAGGGGGTAACTGGACTTAAGGAGTTGGCTTTCTTGCGAGACCTAGCTGAGCAGAACTCTGTAAAATACGGCGTTCCGGCTCGTTCCCCTCTGCCCGTCGTGAAGGGCAGCATGATGGTTCTGAACCAGCTTAGTAACCTGGAGACCACGGTGGGACGCTTCTACATCAACCTGCCCAATCGAATGATAGATGTGGCTTCCTTTAGCCTGCCTTACGCGGACCAGATGGGAGACGGTAAGAGAAGATCCCGCTGTTGCTGAGTAAATATTACGTCTGACAACTTTGCGGTCTAAGCACTAAACCTGCCAGTTTCCATGGTATTACATGTGTAAGCAGAGCCAAAAAACACAAGTGTAACGTCTGCTCTTATGAGACTGCTAGACTTGACTTATTTTATTTTTAGTAAGCAGCTGCCTACTCACCAGTCTCTTACGAATAAAGAGAATTAAATTACATTTAAAGGGCGAGGAGTCATGACATGTTCTTTTTTTCATCAATTTGCTAATATGATTATTGAACAAAAAAGCCTTTCTATCATTTCTTTTTAGGCTTTATCATGACCGTCAGTAGGCCATGCTACTTTGGAAACCTGTTGCTGGGTGTAGTTGGAGTAGACGTGAATCTGGCATACATACTGGAGGATGTCACCTACTACCAGGACTCGCTGGCCTCGTATACCTTCCTCATAGACAATAAAGGTATGGAGATGCATGTGCGGATGACCTGCAGGTGATCTCATTATTTGCGCCCAACATGTTTGCCTGTGTCACATTGGATTGCCCTACTGTACAGTTTCATTCAAATCCCTCCTAAATTTGACTTGCTGACTTTACCCTGTTGTGGGTGGTCTTATTTTCATAGCCATTCCATTCTCATGGACTCAAAACTCTGGACAGAAAGCCATTAACCTTTAACAGTCCATTAGGGGAAATTAGCTGGCCCATGTTTGACGGCTCAGAGCCAGCATGGCTGAGATCATGTTCATTTCTTGGGCCAGACACAAAAAAAACTTTTGAAGTCAGTGGATTTTAAGCTTAAAGCAAAAGTAAGCACAAATATTACTAGGGATGTAACGATGCAGTGTGATCCGGTTGAAAATCGATTATAACATGTGACGATTCAAGTCAGTTGAGATGTTAATTGAATCACCATACATGAACAGCAGGACCGCTGTGTTTTGTCATTTTGTGAAAAAAAATCACATTGTGTCTTCAGTATTGTGAATCAAATCGTATAGTGTGCTGAGTAAATACTTGCATCCCTAAATATTACATTTTAATATAATATTTGTGTATTTTTATATATTTTATATATTCACAAAAGACACAAAATACAATTAAAACTTTTTTGGCCTATTTTATATATTTAATATATTCATATAAAAAAATACAATTAAAACTTTGTTGGCCTTATTTTACTTCTTTGTAGAGTTTTTTCATCATGTTCTAACACAGTGTCTGTTATGTAATAAATAACACGCAACATTCCCAAGTGCCTCTAAATTTACAAAATCACAGTTAACCTCCGATTAATACATATTAAACAAATTAATAGGTCCCAGAAAACCCACTTTGGGCTAAAAGAGCGTTTTATTACGTATGTAATAAAATAATAGTGATTATGTGTTCCTTGGAGTATAGAGTCTATGCTAATGGCTGGGATAATGAAGTGGCACCTGCTGTCTCCAGCTGTTCAGTGAAGGGATGGGCTGAAAGCCCTGCCTCTTGTGCCGTAGATTTCGGAAAGCAACCAAACATTGACTTGCATCATATGGACACAAAACCGTGGAGACATTTCTCAAAATATCTTCTTTTGTGTTGTTCAGAAGAAAGAGAAAACTGGTCATACAGTATTTACACATCAACACTGGTGTTCAAAAGTTTCTAGGAAAAGTGGGATGTGATCCCATATATACAATCGAAAATTATACTGTGTAGTATTTTGAAATAAAGTTTTGCCTTTGATTAAGATGTTATTGTGAAACTTTTGTACACGTTGCAGGCTACACCCTCATGCACCCGTCACTAACTCGTCCTTACCTGATGACCGAAGCTCCTCTCCATACGGACATCATCCATTACGAGAACATCCCTAGCTTTGCTGCCGTGCGTCAAAACATCCTCAGGTGAGGGATCATGGGATATCTGTCTCCCTACTTCTGTACATTGTTTTATTCCTGATAACAATTTTATATGACATGTTGTGTTTTTCCTGCTAGTTTGCCTCTGGGCAGTCAGGTCATTGCTGTCCCTGTCAACTCTTCTTTGTCCTGGCACATGAACCGCCTGCGTGACCTCAGTCGAGATGCTTACAATGTCAGCTATGCCTGGAAACTGGTATGAAGTTCATAGACATTGGTGAAATTACATTAATTTTGGTATTCTTTGACTTGTTTTTTTGAATATGCTCCTGATGTCACTTCTCTAATTTGCAGGTACAGGACACGTCCTTTATTTTGTGTATAGTGTATGTTCAGCCCGAGATCCCAGTGAAGCAACTAAAAAATCTGAACACGGCTCCCAGCAGTAAACTCCTGTACCATCGGCTGGATCTGCTGGGACAGCCCAGCTCATGCCTCCACTTTAAACAGCTCGCTACAGTCGGTGAGCTAACATAATATCATCAATATGTTGGGCAAAATGTATTGTCATGGTAAATGAATCATAACCTAATAATTGTTAGGAGCTGATATAATAAGCTGTTTTCTCTGAATTTTTTTCTCAGAGAGTCCCACAGTGATGTTGTCTGCTGGCAGTTTCTCTTCTCCTTATGAGCACTTGAGTCAACCCGAGACCAAGCGGATGGTGGAACACTACACAGCTTACCTAAGTGACAACACCCGTCTGATAGCCAACCCGGGCCTGAAGGTACACACACACACCCGTCTCAATGACAGCTCCAGGCTACCAGGGGCTGTGCTCAGCAATATCATTCACAGTCAGTGGTCACCGAGTTTGTTTTGTCATAAATACTTCAGCCTGTTGGCAACGCGCCTCTCCCTATTAATTCTGCTTTTTCATTAGAGTAGATAAATAACCGTAGGGAGTACAGTGAATCAGCCTTTACATTTTTCAGACGATTTCTTAAACACCCCCTCCTATGGTTCCTCTTTTAGTCTTCTGTGAGGAACGAGGTGATGGCCACCAGTCACGTGACAGATGAATGGATGAGTCTTATGGAGATGAGCAGCCTGAACTGCTACATTGTTCGCCGTTACATAGCAACGCCCAATGGGGTGCTGCGGATTTACCCCGGTTCCCTCATGGACAAAGCATTCGACCCCACCAGGAGGCGATGGTAAGATCTGAGTCTCGAGACGGTGGTCTCCAAACTCTTAGTTGGATGGAGATGAACAGATCTATCAGTCTGGTGACTGGGGAAACAAGCTGTTGATTTCTATGAGGCTTCTGTGTGTTGTGTGAAGCTTTAAGCGAACTAAGGATGCATTTAGAGTCGTTAAATATGGCTTTTAGCAATTAATTTTGACAAAATGTGAAGAATCAAATAAAACATCGGAGTCATTTTCACAATTGCTGTATGTGGTGTAATAATAATTGAACTTCTGTCTGTTCAGGTATCTCCACGCTGTCGCCAATCCTGGTCTCATCACTTTTACTGGACCATACCTGGATGTGGGTGGGGCTGGCTATGTGGTCACCATCAGTCACACCATCCATGCCTCTAGGTCAGTTGTTTAAGAGTCAAATTTATTTTTTCTACATTTTTGCTGTCACACCATTAGACTCATTAGATTCACGGTTTATTTGTCAAGTACCCACTACATATTTTCTTCTTGTAGAATATGCATTAGTCGGGTACCAAAATATTATATTGTCTTATTTAACAAGCTTGCAAAATACTGAATGCGATTCGCTCTTTAAAGCTGCAATCTGTAGCTTATGCCTCGCTATTGCCATCTCTGTTAGAAACTTAAAATTTAAAATGCAATGTTTCCCTTGAATTTGTACCTGACAGCAAAAATTATAACACAAGTTATGCTGTATATTTTTATATACTTTTTTTAAAATGTATTTTTAAGCAAAAATGTTACGTATTGCAGCTTTATAGACAAACTACTTTGTGTGTGTGTCTGTGTCTGTTTGTATGTGTGTTTGTAAGCTAGCTGTCTAGCTTCTTTAGAGTGACACAGATTTGAGAACCATTAAGAACAGTTGTATTATATAAATTATTATGACTATAAATGAAATAATAACATAAATAGTTATATCATTAGCCAAAAGCCAGACCTCGGGCCAGGTGAGTGCATCCGATGAAACCCGTTTTATTTTTTATATCTGCTTCCCATCTAAAGAAAGTGTTGTATAAATACTCCCTGAATGTGTCTGTTACATATGATGAGCAGCAGTGTTATCACTGCAAATGGTTTGTGCTTGGTACCGTGCATGTGTGTATAGTTGTGTTTAAAGATATGATGAAACTCTTTGAAACTGGAGGCATTCCAGAATGTCTGGTGTAGATAAAACGTGTTTT
Organism: Triplophysa dalaica; assembly: GCF_015846415.1. Lineage (NCBI taxonomy): Eukaryota > Metazoa > Chordata > Actinopteri > Cypriniformes > Nemacheilidae > Triplophysa > Triplophysa dalaica. The sequence continues at coordinate 17,967,589 of NC_079547.1, forward strand.
GCCTTCACATTTTTCAATCAGTTCACTCTTAAAGGAATATTTGTTCCAGAAATTCTGTCACTCTTTACTCACCTTGTTGTTATTCCTAAAAATCTTAAAATTTCAATAATTTGTATTAAAGTTTTAAAATTTTATTGTGATCAATGCTTTCAAATTCCAAAACAAAAACGCCGTAAAATAGCCTTTGTTGTTGTGGTAATCTTTCTTCTCCTGAAACATGTATATATTTAGTATTCACAACCATAATTCAAGTGATTTATATTCCGTCACTGTATAAATGAAACAATGTTTTTATTTTTTTCAACAATTTTCCGGTCTGTGTTTGGTTACAATATAACAATCCATTTCATATTAAATTAATACTAATATAAATTTCTATGAATATTATGTGGTATATTAAATTGTATGTAATTCTCTACTCTCCACTGTCACGATTCAAAAACTACTCAACAGTTATTGATTCTTTGTTGAGGTCCTTTGGGCCACATAACGTTTGTTTATGTTGTTGACGCTGAAAACATCTATATCCCCTTCCTCGTCACATTGTTCTTATATTTATCCACTCCTTTTCCAGTTCGCAGATTGCTTCAGGTTCCACTGTGGCAGTTATGGGTATTGACTTCACTCTGCGCTACTTCTACAAAGTTCTGCTGGATCTTCTGCCCATCTGCAACCAAGACAAGGGCAACAAAATCCGGTAAGTTCGCCCCACCTTTTATCCCCCAACCCCCACCCCCGAGGCCAACTTTGTTTGTCTCTTCTCAAACCCTCTAGAGAGTATGCCAAGACCCCAGTGTGCTGGCTGTGGTGTCCAGCGTAGCGCCTGAAGCTGTCGATGCCCCACAGAGGCTCTTTAAAGCTCTTTCAAATGAAACTAATCAGATTTGCTTCTGTTGGAAAAGAGGCATTCACTTAGTCTTCTCTGCATGCCTCTAAGCCCTCTCTTTCAGAAGAGAAAGAGATAGACTGAGAAGGATCTGAGGGGATGAGGGAGGGGTAGACATACGGAGAGGAGATAAGAGAGTAGAATAAAAACTGAGATTTTTTCAGTGATACCATAGCATATACAGTTAAAGGTGAATTAAAGGGATATTTTGCCCAAAAATAAACATTCTGTCATCGTTTATTTCACCCGTGTGTTGTTCAAAACCTGTATATTACTTTTTTCCTTCTTTGGAACACAAAATAAGATATTTTGAGAAATCTTTTCTTGGTTTTATATCCATGGTAGTCAAAGGTGTCCAATGTTGTTTGGTTATAAACATTCTTCATACCGATACCGGTACTTATCAATACTGTTATAGATACTACGCTCTATAATTTGATGCAAAAACACATGACATGAAAAGATGTTAAACATTTGAGGTGTCTTTATTACAGCTGAGCTTTAGAACTGCAGTTTACAAATGCTTCTGAGCAAACAGAAAATCCCACATAACAAAATGTGTTTGTGTGTTAGATAGCATACCACTTGCGGCACTTAGCATGTGGATAAGAGCACATCATAATATATTTCAATATATTTACTTTATTTAGTTTACATTACTATGGTTATTTGGCTCGTTAAACATATTTCTTTTTTCCTTTCAGGTTTAAGGTCTACATAAATTTAAGTACTATTAAGTACCATTTTTTTTATTACATGTTCTATTTTTTATCATTTTACTAGCACATTCACTTCAATTTACTAAAGTAAGTAAATATACTCCGAGGCCGAATTATTAAAAACAATGTTACAACTTGTTCTCAAATAAAATGACTTTTATTTTGACGGGTTGCCTCAAAGGGGTGTTTGACGGAAGCTTCCTCGTTGTGAAACGCGGACGCTGAAAGCTCCACAAGCGCAACCATGTAACTCTTTCTCTCATAAACACGCAAAACAAGCAGATGAATAATACATTGCGGAAATCAAATGGCCCTAGATATCACACATACGTTGAGCAAACTTCAGCCATTCGGACATCTTTCAGGGATGGAAAATGACAGGCAGCAGCAGGCTCTAATTCGCCATTTAACACCCGAATACACAGAGATAAAACAATGCAAGTATAGATAACAATATCGTTTGGCATGAAACTTATCGATACTCTGGTATCGACCCAATTTTGTAACGTTACAGGTAAAAAAAAGTACCGGTTCTCGTTACCCATCCCTAACACGCCCCCACTTCCATTGTAACCAAAGTGAATGGTTTACGAAATTCTTCTAAATATCTTCCATTGTGTTTTGCGGAAATAAGAAATTCTTAAAGGTTTGGAATGGCAAGAGGGTGAGAATTGATGACAGCATTTTCATTTTGAAGGTGAACTACTCCTTTAAGGACCCTCAATCCAAAATATGTGCATTAGGAATATAATGTCTATAACAGACCACTAATAAAAACTACTTTAACTTAAAATGGAAGAGGGAAAAAGTGTTTAAGAAATTACTGAACTGACACACATGGAGATAAACAGATAAGAGCTGCATTCCAGACGCATCCTGTTATGTTAGGTGCCAGTAGCCTTGTTTTCCTCTCGCTCTCTCTCTCTCTCTCTCTCTATCTCTCTTTCTCATTTCTTAACTCTGTTTCTAAGCCCTATTCTCATTCTTTCTTCCCCTTTATGCTTTCTCTCTTTATCTGTCTGCGCTGTGGAGTTCTTTGAGTTTTCACCGCTAAGGTCATTATACAGGATTAGTGAGGTGGAATGTCCCAGTATGCCACCCCCATCACAATAATGTGATGTGTTGTGAACTGCAGCTGCTAGACTGTGAACTGACAGTAAACCATCTTAACATACTGTTTTCTTTAAACATCAGCCTCTAAGGTCTTGTTGACACCTGGTCATTGGATTTCGAATGTCAAACACACAGTCTTTTTTTGATTGTTGGTTGATACCGTCTTTCTTTGTAATCTTTCTATGTGAAGTTGTTTCATCATGGAGGACAGAGGGTATCTTGTGGCCCATCCAACACTGATCGATCCAAAGGGTCACGCTCCGGCGGAACAGCAGCATATTACCCATAAGGTAATAAATCATGGATCTAAGATCAAACTTACCACCCTTTTAAATAAGAAAACCAGCCTATTGTTCTGTAATATTCCTTTTTAAATTTGGTTATGAAGCTGGAAAAGAAACCAGGTTTATCAGCTTTTATTCTGTTTTGTTTGACTTTAGGAGCCCCTAGTGGCCAATGACATTCTCAACCATCCCAACTTTGTGAAGAAAAACCTGTGTAACAGTTTCAGCGATCGGACGGTGCAGCGCTTCTATAAATTCAACACCAGCATTGTGGTATGTTGGATGATCAAATCTTATTTGGATTATGAGTATTGTAATATTAGAACGCCACCTAGTGGAGGGTGTACTAATAACAGTTGTTGCAGTCATGATTTCAAATGTATAATTCAGCTATTTTTTATACGAAAGGACTTTAATATTAATTCATTCTGCTGTATGAATGTAAAGCATGGTTCCTGATATATTGTTTACATATGTTTCTTTATATTTTTAAGGGTGATCTGACAAACCTAGTGCATGGCAGCCACTGCTCTAAGTACAGACTCACACGTATCCCAGGAACCAATGCGTTTGCTGGCATCGTGAATGAGACATGTGATTCGCTGGCCTTCTGTGCGTGCAGTACTGTGGATCGCCTCTGTCTTAACTGCCACAGGTACAGTTTGACTTCTGCACAACTCTGCCAGTAACATACATTACATATTTAAAAAAAAATGTATATTCGTATATTTGGATAAAACAATAATGTTTTATTACAATTTTATAACAAAAAATATAAAAATGTCAATTTTGAAGTGTCGTCTATAATAGAAAACTCAACTCTGTTATATTGAATGCATCGCTAGAACAATTATAGCTATTTTTAGAATGATAAGTGTACCTTTCGGTAGATTGGAACAACACGAATCTCAGGAGAAATTAAAAAGTAGGTCATGATGGTTCTGTTGACAAAAAGGGTTGGGAGCCTTCTGTACTGTTCCTAATAGGATTCTTCATTCTTTTGACTAGGTTGTGTCATACAATAAAAGCAGGTTAAACAAATATCTTGCGTATGTGTAATGTTACTGTTTGCTAGCTTTCAAACACTAAACATTTTTGTATATGCTCCTCAGAATGGAGCAGAATGAATGCGAGTGCCCATGCGAATGCCCCCTAGAGGTGAACGAGTGCACAGGAAACCTCACCAATGCTGAGAACAGGTAAACCACTTAAAAATCTTGCATTGTTATTTACATTTATATATTTGGCAGAAGCTTTTATCCAAAGCGACTTACATTGCGTTGACCTATAGATTTATACATGGGTATGTGCAATCCCCTGGGATTGAACCCACAACCTTGCTCTAACCACTGAGCTACAGGAAAGCTAGAGCTACAGGATTTAATTAAAGTTCGTTTAAAACTTGTCATGTATAAACAATATATCATGAAACAAAGGTTTCTCCTTTGTATTTGTAATATTTTTTTATTTTGAAATGAATCACAGACTCTTGACAGAGCATTACAGAGAGTCCAGACTCTCATCAGCACGCACACGAATGAATCTCACTTAGTCACACACTTCTGCCTGTCACTTCATCAAGTTGTTGTTCGTCACAATGAATAGATATCCAGCCACCTGTGTCCTCAATTAGCCGTTCAGCTTCAAAATGTTCCTCAAAAAACATTTAGACGCATTCAGGTTTGTCGTGTTATTCCCAACCGAGAGGTCCCGAGCCATTTGTCTTTCTGTCACCAAGCCACCTGTTCACTGTAGTGAGAAAAAGTTAACTTGAATTTTAATAAAATGAACGGTGTCTGAGCTGAAGTTGCAGTATTTAGAGCCTAACTGATTGTTTTTTTCTTTGGGTGTGTGCAGAAACCCGAGCTGTGACGTGCACCAGGAGCCTTTGTCTTACAGTGTCATCGAGCCCAGTCTACAGGACACTCTTCCTCAGTGTATCAACACCAGATGCAGCCAGCGCTTCACCAGCAGGTACGGTTACATATCAGGTGTAATCAGCCTCCCCTTAACAGGACCTTACAGGAAACACTGACCTCACAGCAGTGTACTGAGTTTGTGCCTTTCACTTAACACAGCTAATTTCACATCATTTATTCACCTGTGACAACCACAACTACTGTAGAAAGTAGTTGTTTTACACTATGAAAGCTGAATGAAATGTCCACTAATGAATGAGAGAGAAACACTTGTGGTGTCGTGTGTGTCCTGTGTAATATGTTTTAATTGTGTGCTTTCAGTGACTGTTTTGGGGTTCTGGATTGTGAGTGGTGTATGGTGGAAAGCGACGGAAAGACCCACCTGGATAAACCCTACTGTGCCCTGCAGAAAGAGTGTTTTGGAGGGATAGTGGGTGCCAAAAGTCCTTATATGGATGGACTTGGACTTATAGGTGAGTACTGCTTCTGTAGTCCTTTAACTGCAGTTTATTAAGATATAGTAGACCAATGATCTCATACGTTACAGTGCCTAACCCCCCCCTACTTGCACCATCTAGTGGTTTGTTTATTTATTTTGGAAGAGAAGTAACAGCAATATAATTGAAGATATCAATATTCAGGTTATGTATTCTATTAGTAAGTATGTGAATACAATGTATTCCACAAAGCATTATAGTGTACAGTATATAGTAGTGCTGCACAATAAAATGCGATATACGATAATATGCTAAATTGTGCTTTATGCAATGTGATAAAATAATCGTTTAACGGCATAGTTCACCCAAAAAGGAAAATTATTTCATTATTTACCTACCCTCAGATAAGTCTAAACCTGTATACATTTCTTTGTTCTGCAGAACACAAAGGAAGATATTTGGAAGAATGTCAGTAACCAAACAGATCGCATCCCCATTGACACCTATATTATTTATTTTCCCTACTGTGGCAGTAAATGGGCCATGAGATCTGTTTGGGTTCGGATATTCTTCCAAATATCGTTCTTTGTGTTCGGCAGAACTAAGAAATTTATGAGTAAATAGTGATAGAATTTCCATTTTTTGGTAAACTGTCCTTTTAAGTTTGTAAACTAAATTGAACCGATATTTAATAATATAACCAACATACATGTTTCACATTGCTATGTACTGTATATTTTTTAAATTATCGATAAAACTTTGACTATACATCACTTTCAGAATTTGAAACTTATATAGCATATATATTTAATCGATTAAACAAATTAATCTGATTAATCACACAATTTTCTGTGATTCATCACGATTAACCGCACATAACATTCATATTTTAAAATATACTTTTACAATCTAAAAATTTCAAATTTTATCATCAAATGAATGTAGAAACAAACAATATCTTTAACAGCATTATTTCATGAATGAAAGCCAACATTTTGATATTAGTACTGTTACTGATGTCTCTATTAAATTATCATTTTTATTTGTTTTAACATTTATTATAGCCATTCAAAAGTATAATTGAGAGCTACCATGTCAAATAGGTAAGAAATATACAGAAATGGAATAGAAGTTCTCAAACTCAAAAACAGTCTGTAATGCTAAATTGAAAATGAAATACGAATTCTCATTAAAGCTACAAAACACATTGAATACCAGAGTCACAGCAGTAGGTTTCGGAACTACACAGATGACGCAACTCTTTGCATTCATTTAAGATTTCATTTAACACGTTGAAGTCAGTGCTTACGAAAATGCTAGACAAAACGGGCTTTCTGCCATAATCTTGTGTGTTTTTTTCCATTCAAGCACGAGGTGCGCTGTCTGAATAGAAGTGTGATTATATAATGTAACCTAGACGAAGGATGAGACAACAAACGGATCCTGTGTTAATTGTATTAAATATTTTTAACGTTAATCTGAAAAAAGAAGTTACATGCGTTAACGCGTTAACGTTGACCGCCCTAATATATTTGTTGCTCCTAAGTAACCACCTTGTTTTACTATCTGTCTGCACATTCCTGTTATTTACAGTTTACTTCTATCATAAACTATATATACCTTTATCTTTATACTATGAGTATTTTTCTTTTGTGTTTGTATTGGAGATGACCTGACCAACATTTCACTGCTGGTTGTATATTCTCTATATAACTGTGTATGTGACAAATAAAATCTTAAATGATGAATATTGTAAACCATTATGATATGAATATTGTTATTCAATATGTTATGCAACCCTTGGATATGTTGTAGTTGCATACTTACTTTGTTTAGACTGTTTGTGGATGCCAGATTATGACTTGGTGTGACTTAATATGATTTATAAACTGTGCAATGCTTTTAAAATAATTTGCTTATTGAATAGAATTTTGTTTATTAATGACTTTGCACAAGACTTCACAGTCAAACGATCTGTTTTATTAAACAGCATTTATGTAAATTGTTGCTTTATTATTACTATGTTTATGTGTGTATTACGTTTAGTCTGTGTGATTGATACAAACATGTATCGTAAAAGTTAGATGCTGAATTTAGACACAGGAGTCAGAATTATGGGTAGTTTCATGAGTCACACATTTTACCTTGAGGACTTTTCGACAGCGTATATTATATTATATTATGGTGTTTGTTTCCTCTAATTTGTCATGTCTTACATTATTTTTTGGCATTTCTTCATCTCTGTGCAGATGAGGAGGTGGCACCTCTCAACATGATCAAGAGTGCACCAGTGGGACCGGTGGCAGGAGGGATTATGGGATGCATCATGGTGCTGGTGTTGGCTGTGTATGCCTACAGGCACCAGATCCACCGTCGCAGCCATCAGCACATGTCCCCTCTGGCTGCACAAGGTTTGTTACAGTCTGGACACTTGACTTGTAATAACATATGTTTAAAAGATCAGCCTGTAATGTGGTTACTAGGGATTTCAAGACATTTTTGGCCCTAGTGGTACAGAATTACACACCTTATTTTAAAGCTGTGTAACAATATCTTTCATACTTTCTGAACTAATTGAAAATTACAGTTGGTCGCCAAAGGGAAGAGAGATAAATTGCTTCTATTGTTTTATCATTAAAGTATATTCAAAATCTTGCGTTTCTAGCTGTTGACTATGACTTGATGGTCTATTGCATTTTAAATGACTTCTAAATCAGACTATGTTTCTGTGAATATGTTTATATTCATCTGTTTTGAGGTTACATAACTGTCTGAGATGGAGCACCTTTAGTCTGTGTCTGCATTACTGAGTAGACTGGAATCTTACATTCAACTCATGTGCAGTTTTTTTCTTTGAACATTCAGAGAATAAAAGCATCCAAAGTAAACTCTATGAAATTGAGTCCTATTGACGTCATATTGATTTATAACGACAGATTTTGAGTTAAAGTGATAGTTAACCCCCCCAAAAAAATTCAGTCATCATTTCCTCACCCTCATTTCAAACCTTTATGACTTTCTTTCATCCGCAGAATGGAAGAGAAGATATTTTGAAGAATGTTGTTAACTGGCCCCCATTGACTTGCATTGGTTTTGTGTCCATACAATAGAAGTGAATGGGGGCCAGTGCTGTTCGGTTACCAACTTTTATCAAAAGATCTTCTTTTGTGTTCTGCGTAAGAAAGTTAGTCATAAAGGTTCAAAATGACTAAATGATGACAGACTTTTTCAACTATCACTTTAACGTAACCCTCGCTGTTCTCTGTTTTTCTAATCGCCTCTCTCTCCAGAGATGTCCGTGCGGATGTCAAACTTGGACAACGAGCGAGATGACAGAGATGAAGACAGTCATGATGACAGAGGAATAAGTACGATTCCCGTCCGTTCGCCTCGCTGGCATTGAGTAACAAACATAATACCTTTAATGCCCATTTCAGCATTAGTAATTATACTGAATGAAGTAATTATACTTGTGTAAGTACATCAGATCTGCTGTATTATAATTGGTACAGTTAATGCTGTTTTTCACTGATTCAATGCATCAGATTTCAAATGGATAATAATCCTCCAGTCTCTGTGTGTGACGGGATGTTTTATTCTGTTAGAGCAGAGAGCACACATTCATGCTAACAATAGTACCGTTTCATTCCTGTTGGCTAATTGCCTGAAACAGCTTTATGGGTTAGTCTGGGTCTTTATTATAATGCTCTCCATTTGTTAATGTTTTATATAAAAAAATGTAATATATATCACAAGCCTTTTAAAGGTCCAATATGTGTTTTTTGGATAATCTATTGACAGAAATGCAAAATCAATGAATATGGAAATAAGATCTTAAATGATTAAAGGAAAGATTTCGAAATGAATGATTTTGAACGGAAATATAAAATACAAACACATGCTCTTAGAAGAGGTCTACAGGAGCATTAAAGCAATGTTGCAATTTCGGTTTATAAAACAATCAAAATGCAATAAATGTCTTGAAATTTGTTTGATTTTATAAAAAGAATTTGGTAACACTTTCCTTGAAGCATGTATGTATAAAGAGTAATTAAAGTGTAAAATGCATTATAATTCTTCATAATGTGTGTTGAATTGCATTGTATGTATACAAGAAGTATAACCAATTTAAAATGTTTAGTATAACAATGAATTGCTAAGTGTTATAATGTTTTAACTGTAATAATTAACTGCATTAAAAGGTGCATTACAATGCTTTAAAACTACTGCATTATATATACATGCTTCAAGGAAAGTGTTACGATTTTGACTTTTCCATAAAGTTGATATCCTACAAAGACTTTCAGTTGAGCTTATTGTAGCTGTTGAATCTGAAACATCCTGTGATTTGACCTTTTGAAGTTTAACTCAACACTGAAAGTTCATGTCTAGTATAAACTGACTTTATTAGAAATATCGGTGTTTACTTCATACCACGATCATCTACCGACCCAAGTGTGTTCTTTTTATATGACCGTTTGGCTCCCTTTCTCTGTCTGTCTTTGCAGTTAGCAACACTCGATTCATTGCCGCTGTTATTGAAAGGCACACGCACAGTCCGGAACGCAGGCGGAGATACTGGGGCCGGTCAGGGACAGAAAGTGACCACGGTAAGAATTTCTCTTCTCTTTAACTCTAAAGGAAAAGGAGAGATTTGAAAAGATTTGAAAAGGATCACTGATAAACTCAAAGGTGGGAAACCTAAAATATTGTGCCTTACATAGGACGAGTTTTATTAAAGAAATAAAGCAAAGCCAACCCCGGGACCTTAGTGTACGCTTGTGTTTAACCTCTTTTTCATTGGCATCTCAAGGCTTGGGTTACAGTCCACGGTGCAATGCTAAATCTGCCTTCCCCTCAGGGACGAGGCTTTCTAGAATTCATTGTGTAACCGGCAAGAGGAGAAAGGGCAGCCCTATTCCACGAGGAGAGGTGCAACGTGATAACTAAAGGAATAAAATGCAAAGAAGTGGGTAGATTGAAAGATAGCTGGAACAGTTAGAGATGGCAAAGATCTCGTACAGAAAGTCTATCGAAAGTTTCTATGCTGTATTTTTATTTGGCTGGGTTAAAGGTCACCTCCCACTGGCTGCTCAGTCATCCAGCTTTAGGGGCCGTTTTAAAGAAATATCGATTTGGCTTTTGAGCTCGTGTGTGTATGCGAGAACACAACGTTGAAGCCTTTTCCTGTGTGCTCTGACTCATTGCCGCTCCACCAACACGCAGGTTTTTCGCCACGAGCAACTGAAAGATACGAGCAGCTTTAGATTGAGATTTAAAGCAAACAAGAGATGTGTGTTTTTGCAAGGAACAGATCCTAGATCTACTTGCAAACTTGGCTCTTTGATATGTTTTAGGGATAGATCTTGATCCAGCTTCAAAGATTTTCAGTCAGTTCATACAATTTTAAAGCTGATTCTCAGTTTCAGGTTTATTTTCACAATATCGATTGTTTCAAAGCAGACTGTAATGACGTGATGGCCACATTAGGCAAACCTAATTTAACTTTGGCTCAGTAAAATCGAACAGTTAGTCAGAAACCATCTCCATACCATGAAAAAAATCAACCTACTTAAAGGCATAGTTCACCCAAATATCTGTTCTGGGGCACCATTGATTATTGTAGTGGGTTTTCCTCCTACTATGGTAGTCAATAGTGCACCAGAACTGTTTGGTTACAAACATTCTTCCAAATATCCTTCTTTGCGAAAATCTATGTGCGTAGGTTAGAAAGAACTTCCGGGAGAGTAAATGATGACAGAATTTTTTTTTTTGGGTGAACTATTCCTTTAAGAGCTTATTCTTCTGTGGTAGAACACTAAAATGAAAGTACAGGGGCAAATATTTTGAAGTTATATAATGTGTGTCATAAATTTAGACATAATTAAATGTTTAAGATAACATTTCAATTGTTGGGATCATGATTTGTTTATTCTGTAGTCTTCGAAACTGTCTGGCACACATACTGTTTTATATGCTCTCTAAGTCAGCTCATACAAACATTGATCAAAGTCAGGATCATGAGAGGTTTTTGACCTTTCCTTCACCTCTCATCCTGTTTTAAATCGCGTCACATGCGGCTAGACATTTGGCCTCTTGACAGCAGGACAGGACCTTTCTCCACTATATTGTACCTTCATTCATTTTATTCAGGATGTTGTTTAGTAACATACGTAAATTTAACCGATTTAGGAGCTCCTCTTTTATATTGTGTGCATTTAGTTGCAACTGTCAAGTCTATTATTTATTTAATCTATTTCATCTTACTGTCACTTACTAAGTATTGTTTGCTTAAAAGGAACTGTTAGGGTTTTGCAGAAGAAAATTTATTTAGATAGACCTAAAACCACGCCTCCAAAACATTATGGGATAGTTCACCTAAAAACTTTGAATTGTTCCAAACCTATATAAATATCTTTGTATTGATGAACACAGAGAAAGATGCTTGTATGCTTATTACCAAACCATCATTTTTAAACTTAAATATGAATGTATTTTATTATATAGATTTATATTTTAGTTTTGTTTTAAATCATTAAACATAATATTTATACTGTATCTGCGGATGGTAAGATTAGAAGCAATTAAAAGATTTCTTCTTTAGTTTAAAAAACTGTTAAAACTCCACGTGAACCGGAAGTTGCGATCGTTTTCCAAGTGAAAAGGAATTTCAAAGGAGGTGTGGCTTGTGTTTTTCACTGCGAATTGTTTGGATGTGTAAAACAGCTGTTACATTGATTTTGAAATTTTACATTTTTAAACTGGTAGCAGACTGACATTTGAAGGGTAGGAGTTAACGGATGCTCCGGGCAAGCCTACTAATTTATGTCATTTCAGATAAATAGTGAGGGCGCGAGGGAACATTAATCTTAAAAAGAAAATGACTCATTGATAAGCGATTCACTATAAACGCTTTAATATTTCATGAAAAAATAAGAATTGTCATTTTTTATTTCACTGGGACTTTAAGATTATAACATTAAAGACTCAAAAGTAAGTTCATAGCATGATTTTAACTTTCTGTTGATTTGTCTTCGCTTTTCTTGTTGTGTAAGTTTCTCGACTTGACTAGGATTCTTGTTTATTTATACCCAGGTTACAGCACCATGAGCCCTCAAGAGGACAGCGAGAACCCGCCGTGCAACAACGATCCTCTGTCAGCGGGTGTTGACGTGGGCAATCACGATGAGGACCTTGACCTGGATACACCTCCCCAGACAGCTGCTCTTCTCAGCCACAAGTTCTACCCGTATCGGCACCCCCACACACACCACCCCCTTCACTTGCACACGCACCATCTCCAGGCGGCCGTAACCGTGCACAGCGTAGATGCCGAGTGCTGATCCCGCCCACCTGTGACTCCCGAACCACCAACCTTGATGCCACTGATCTCCAACCCTGCCTCTATATCCATCACCACAGCTCCAGCCCTCTGGTCCCTGCATCCTCCAAAGAGAGGAGAGAACCAGAACTCCCTCTCTCATGGGAACTTGGTGATGGGTAGTTGATAGTGGGCAATTCGGTATGTGACTATGGGGCAAACAGTTGGCCTCTTTAGAGACATTTAGGGAGTGGAGTTAGCAGGTGCATACAAAGCTCCTTAAGATTTCTTTTTCCAAGAAAACAATGAAGATTAAAGGAATATTTTTCTACTATTTATTTAACTGGAGATAAATGAATGGGAAAAAAATGATATTGACTGACTGAATATCATGGCCCGCTGAGTCCTTTTTTAGGATGCGGCCCCAGTTTTTCCCTTTACTAGACTGCGTAGCAGACGTGAAGGATTCGATTCATGGCACATTCGTGTTATACACGTGCCATGAGCTTTTCCTGTGGGTAAACAAAGAATTTCAAGGCACAAAAGACATGAATGCCTGTGCTGCACATCAGAGAGAGTCCGACCATCTGCGACTGGAGTCTTGGAAATGTGCTGTTTTCAGAGGAACTGTCACTCTCCGATTTGCTAGTTCCGTTTGTGTGTATCATTTGTGACGGTGTGAGAAGGTTTATCTTCAGACAGTGCAACATGACCAAGGTTGTCTGGGCCACATGGGTTTAGTCTCCAAACCCAATGACAGTTATTTGAAATATTTTAAAGATGACTGGGAGAGAGACTATGCTGTCTCACCACTGTGTGTATAAGCTCTCATTGTTTTTTTGTCTGCTCCGATTATTTTGCATTCGTTGTGAGAAAGAATGCGTGTTCTTGTTTACGTGATCGTGTGTACGGATGCGTGATGGTACAGACGGATTAAATCCATTAATGTTATTTTTTTAAGTCATTAGTCAGTATTGATGGAATGCCGTGATATTTTTCAAATCCTTCTAAACCCATTTACAGTTTCATTCAGCTGCCTGTCTGCCGAGTGTAGACGATGTGCTTTCATGATTTTAGAGGGACTGTGACTATTGTTTTCAGAATGAAATGATATACCGTGTATATACATCTAAAGTTTAACAAAGTAGCTATAAATGTGTCACACACTACAAACCTTTTATCCTGGCCAGGAGTGTTTTATTTTGTCATGGTTTTATTGAATTCTGTTAATGGGAGCTGTCGTGTTTCTTTATTGTTCCACAAAAGTTCACCCAAAAATGAAAATTCTATCTTTGTTTACTCACTGATTCACACATTCAGAACACATTAGAAGTCAGTTTCATCATTTCTGTTTAGTTCTCTTACAATGGCAGATATCTGATATAGAGGTTTTAACACTGTTTGACAACTATTTTAAAGCAATAGTATTTGTCATTTATTCACCCCGTGCTGTTCCAAACCTGTATGACTTTCTCCTTCGTGTCCATACAACGAAAGTCAAAGGGAGCCGATGTTGTCTGGTTACCAACATTCTTCAAAATATCTTCTTTTGTGATCTGCAGAAAAAAAGAAAATCACATTTTTAACACAACTGTGATTCATCTGGTCATTCATTGTTACTTGTAGTGCTGTCAATATGACCAATAATAACACTACACATGGTGTTTGTATTTACATTCAGCATCATAAATAATATTCTTAATTAGCTTCATTTAAGTGTTTTATGAAATGAATTTCATTACTTAGTGGTCATATTTCAAATACACTTTATATTGTGGTGCTCAATTTACATTTGTTTCAAACGTTTGGGGTGTATTTGAAGAGTTTGGTTCCTAAATTAGATAAATCTGTCTTCAAAGTTGTTAAAAAAAATCATGTTTTTGGTGCATTCCAATTAATATCAATCAAACTGCAGTTGGTTTGTTTTAATGTAAGCCACAATTACTCAAAAATACAGCTAACTAACACAATTAAAAGCACGAAAACATGGTAACATAATGAAAAACAGGATTTTTGAATAATTTCGGACATTTTGGAACCAAACTGATTTATATATGATTATTATATATCCGTTCAGGGTATATACCTTTTACCACCAACACTGCGAAAACTTTTTTTCTGGTCTCTCATGTTGGTTACTGCATCGATATACTAGTAGTGGTAAAGTGTAAAACGAATATCCAAACATAGGCATTAATGGGGCTAGATTAACAAATGAGCCCTATCTCAAACAACCTCCTTCAGGACATCATCAGACTATTTCTGACCTACATTTACAGTTTCTGTCTCGGGACCACACGCGCGCACGCGCGCACACAACTAAAGGTCGTGTGAAGTGCAGGGCATTCCGCGCGCGCTGTCGCGATCACGGAGCATTTGCGCACAAGGACGTAAGGGAGGTACAGGAGAGATTTGTGAAGGTGCATCTGAGGTCCAAATGAACACAGACGATTTTACCTCACTGGGGACAATTCGCCATAAAGGGATAGATGGATCCCCTTATCGTTTGAGCTTCTGTTATGCCTCTTAATAATATGCATGCATGCACTCTTTACAATTGGGCTCCCAAAAGCGTTCTTTGTGAGCTATTTTGGTTCCCTAAATATCATTTTAGGTTCTTGAAAGATCTATTTCTTGCATTTTTACATACTCTAACGAACACTTTTACATTTATTTTGTATGCACATCGGTTTTGAATTTACACGAAAGTCTACGCACAAATGAATAATCGCCAGTGGTTAGGACCACACACACACATACCGCCGCCCACACACACTCGGCGCTGCTCGCGGCGAGGGGTTCAAGGTTCCCATCATCCCTTCACATAAACACAAGCACGTCCCAGATGCGCGATCTGCTGGCTCCGGCACTCGCGCGCGCGCCCACGCGCTACTTTTCTGAGCCATTGAATTATTCTGGTCTCCACTCAATCCCACTCAGAGAGGCGCTGAATCACATGCGTTAGACACGGCCGTGGGTTCATGCTCAGGTAATTGAGCCGAACGCACATCTACCTGTATGTGAGTTTCCTCTAAGGTTGATAACGGCGATGGAATCGTAGAGAATAGTGGATTTATTAATGCGTACTGCTGTCCAAAACAACGCAACATCTATATTTCTATATTTTCTTTAACAAACACCAGCTGTCAATCATTAAAATCATTAGGGCCTATATAATTGCTTCAGATAATAGTTTCTATTAAAACAATACAATCTCCATTACAATTGTACACTTTCTATGTTTTAAACTTTTATTTGTTTATCGGTAATGTGTCCAAAATTAGATCCAGAAGAGTGGGGTGTTTTCACAATGGGCTGTCCCGATTCTTAAAGAGTCCGAGTCAGACGGTCTGTAAATAATGTTGATGTGGGTTGTATAGCTAAACCCTGAAAGCGTTCATTCAGGGACATTATAAGGACTCCTGTGATAAAGTCTGCCAGAAGATGGCATTTAGCACACCCACGAGAGGCGGCAAAAGTCATTCATTCCTACATCGCATCAAGTATAACGAATCTAAAGACCTATCCCCGCGATTTCTCCAGATATGCCTATATACCATTTATCTCTCCAAGCGCACGAGATTTGTTTAAACCATAAATATCAACTTGTGCACGTATACACCAAAACATTTCAGCAACTACTATTAAAGAATGACAACTGATGCCTCGAGTTGTTTTCATTGTTGCAATAATCCTCATGCTATTGCTCTTATCAAATTAAGTGCGTTATATATTTTTAAAGATGCTTTCAAGGTTGTCCTCACACGCAAGGCAGCCTTGCAGGCAGGACGAGTTTAGGTTTCTATCGGTGGAGGTCGCCAGCTGTACTGTGGTGGGGATGATCCTCACTTCTTTCAAGTGCGCCGTCGATGGGTTTGACTAGAGGCACACAGACGCCCACCTATCCGCTCTCTCCGACTCACTTTCCAACGAGCGCTGCAAAATGGCGGCCGCTCCATCCATCCAGCCGCCGTGCGTACACGCGACAAAGCGGGAAAATTCACCTCACGCGGACTCCGACAGCCCCGCGAGCCGACAGGATGAGGACGCAGCATCCGAGGGGATCGCCATCCTCCGAGATCTACCGGAACTGGATCCGGAGGAGATCGAAAGACGACTGCAGAAAACTCGCAGAGAGCTGAGCAACAGGAGGAAGATCCTTATTAAGAATTTGCCACAGGACACCACTAACCAGGTAGAGAGACTGAATATATCAGCATGACAGGTGAAAGTTACACTGTTCACTAGTTTCTTTGAAAAAAGAGAATACCTTTACAGGTGAGTTTGTTTAGGGCGCGTAAACAATTTTTTTATGTAAGTTAAATTCAGTGTATAAGTTAAACAATTCACCTGATATTACGCGCACAACTGCTAATTTACACTTCATGCATTTCAGCCAAAATAAATAAAAAGACGACGACCTAACATCGTAAGTTACCAATAAGTATCATTTTAAAAACTGTTAGTTGGAAAAAGGATATTAGGAGGTAACAAATAACGTTACTTTATATTTATTTACATAGCAATGACATCAAAGCTAAACTTTTGACGTGGATGGAATAACCTACATACCGTTTTGCGTGTTTCCCTAAACATTATCCACTTCAAAAACAAGACTAAACGGGTAGTGTAAAAGCACCCCTAAAGTAAAACTAAAACTGTAAAATATTTAGTAGTAGTAATATATCACCACAGAAGCACCTTTGACGGCTCGGCGCGGCTAGAGCTCCGCTAAAAATGTGCTGCTCACCGTCTCCCGTTATTTCAAAATGTCATTCAAACATCCAAATAAACGACCAACTGTCATTTATTATTTGTTAGACATTTATTTAAAACCTAATAAAGTGACTGTATGTTATTTATTTTTATCTTTGTTTTTGTATAACTGATATATTGTCAGGACACATCAACATCGCCTCTTTTGCTCGTTTAGTCGTGGTTACGTGTATTCTCGACGCGTATTTGCTCAAGAATTCAGACAAGAGGTCCGACGGTTGAGTCATAGAAAACAGCACGTCGGTGAGCGAAACTGCGAGTGGGAGATGTTTTCATTTCAAGCCGAGGTGCCCGCTGCAGCCTGTGGCATTTCCTACAAAGTTTTACCTCATTATTAATGTTAGTAAACATATCGCGTACCTGGAACCTCGAGGGAGTTGTAATATTTTCACGGAAAGTCAATATCTAATCTCCTGAAAAGATGGCGCTACGTTTTGAGTGTGCATTTTGACATTCGAGGGTTTCTCTGTAATATCGCGAATATCGTGATTATTGCTCTGTGAGGTGATTAATCATTGTGCAATATTCTATCAGTCTCCGGTGCTGTGAGGCATATGTTGAATTACGAACACATGAACTGAGAGAGCACTGCACTTTGTTGCAGTTTGGTCGAGTGTCAGGTGCGCAAAACCACTGTGATCTTAACAGTGAGAACACATGTTGGGCAAATCCACCCCCCCCCCCTCTCTCTCTCTCTCTCTCTCTCTCTCTGTCATTCATACAAGTGCCTTATACTGAATAATTTAGGAGCAGGGCAGTCACATGTTGGGGGCAGGAGAAATAAAGTCAGTTAACCTTTATAAGGCTTCATATTCTGGGCAGCACTATTCTCTCCTTTTTCACCTCCTTGAGTGTGTTGTTGGTTTTGGTGTCACTATCAGATGTTGTGCACTGAGGTCCGTGCACGTTCTGAATGCTCACAACATTACCACATACAGATATTTTGGAAAATATTAACAAAAATGCCAGAATGTTTAAAATGAGAAGTTCAGACATTTAAAGGCTCTGCATCAAACTGAGAAAATCATTACGAATGGGTTTTGTTTACCTTCGTTCAAAGTAAATCTTAAATTCTGTCCAATTGTTGTCATTAAATTGTTATTTCCAATGTTTTCCTTGTGTCACTAGTTAATCAATTGTTTTCAATACCCTTTCGTATGAAGATTTCTTCTGTCCTCCCATCTCTTTGGCCGTTGAGTTGGGACACCACCCGTGTCAAACGCTTTATCTAGGATTTTACACATTTCAGCATTTTACCACTATTCTACTATCTGGTCTTGTATGTACACACTCCTTACTTTCTTCATGTGTTTATTGGAGCTAGTATAGCATCCTAAAATGGGGCATCCTGATGTTTTCTGGAAATTACCACCTGCTTATGTGGGGGTCAATGTGTTGTCATTGTAGTTGTTTTGCTTTGCAAAAATGTTTAATTATATATTGAATGCTTAGATATCATGCTTGCTGGCCAAATTATACAAAATGCATATTCATATATTTCAATGGCTAGCAATTGTTTCCGTCTTAACATTAGTTAATTATTGAACACATTTAGGTACAAAAACTTTTGAATGTAAAAAGGTATTCCGAGCTGAATTATAATAATGCACTGAATACTTAAATGAGCCTCGTAATTTTTATAATTATCTAATTTAATTTCAAATTTTGCTATTGAGATTCTTAAGGATTTAAGTCTTTCTGAAATCTTTCTCTTTTCGTGGCTCATTTTGAGTATGAAAGTATCTTTATACTTAAGAAACAGAAGTCTAGCTAGCTAGAGTTGTTAAGGGTGAATTTAATTCATTTCCATGAATCAGCACCGTCTGTCTCATAAGTGATTTATTTGTTAGATTACTCAGAATTCCAATATGGACTTTTTAATGCATTATAATGTTGTATAAAAATAAAAAGGGTTTTAGATAGCACCCAGCTCCATTGTGTAGTCACAGTAGTTTGTTCGACTTGCTCCAAAGCAGGTTGAAATTGTGCTGTTAGCAGCTTTTATCAATGTCACAGACCTACAGTAAGACACATTTAGAATTCGTCCTTGTGTTCTTAGAGAGAACAGAGTGTCTCTGAGTTCTTAATAGACACGAGCAATATCAAATGATTAACAAGTGCACGTATAAGGTTATTCTTACTCTGAAAACAGACCTTTTTTTGTTTTAACTTCCCTTTTTTGTAATTCCCTCTTGTTAACACTGACAGTCTGTTCATATACCTTATGCACAGTGAGTGACCTCTGCTACATGCACACACAACGCACCGGTGAACAAGACCAGGGACATTCATTTAGTTTCCCGTCCATCTCTGTTAGCCATCAAATATTCCAGATGTTAGTAGCAGACTGATTTATTTTTTATGGAGGTTTGTACACATGCACACACACCGATGCTGGTCCTGACATCTTAATCCATCTCCAAAGGTCTCTGTTAAGCTTTCTACCCATTTATGGGCTTTTGTAATGGATGTGTTATGCGCTGTGTTAAGAGACACCCATAACCGATGACAACCTTACTTTGTGACTTTAATAGAGACAGGGGGGGCAGTATGTTGCTCTTTGAAATAGCAGAGAGAAAGGGAATTAGACAAAGCACACTTTGTCTGGGATTAAACATGTAGTTTATATAGTGCATATAGATTAGAATGCATGTAAGTTTTGTCTATTCGATAGTTTTCGAAAACAGTGAAGGAGATTAAAGGGATAGTTAACCCAAAAAGGAAAATTGTGTCATCATTTACTCACCCTCATGTTGTTTCAAACCTGTTGTAGATTTTGTTGTTCTTTGTTTAGCGTCCCTACTATTTCAAAATATCTTCTTTTGTGTTCAACACGACCAAGAGTTTAATAAAGTTTTGAAACAACTTGAGGGTGAATAAATGATGACAGAATTTTCATTTTTGGGTGAACTATTCCTTTAATGTTATACTAGTTTTGACCCATAGTATTCTCGTGACAAAATGTCATCATATTATGCACCATAAACTTACGTCCCTCCACATTTCTGATCTTCCCTTATTTTTCCAAACCAGCAGGTACCTTTGTGTTTTAGCAGATAACTTCAATCTCACACAAGCGACTTACAAAGAACTGTTTGTCTCCCCCAAAATGTCATGAAAGTAGATCTCAAAAAGAAGTGTAATCCAGCACAGCCAATAGCGGTCCCATACTGTTCAGTATGTTGTTTCCCCTGCTGAATGCAGAACTACCTTTTTGTCATAATTCAAGTGTGTCCTTTTAGATGTTCCTTTTGTGAAAACACAAAGGCAGTGTGGGCACCTCTGGTTTATCTCCCTTAACACGTGTGCTAGATCTGACAGCAGGGCCTGCTGTGTGCATAAAAGGGAAGAGGAAGAGATTTATGACACGGCATATGTGTGTGTTTATCTGATAATACTGGAACAGTGGACAGTGGCTTTGTGGCTGCAGATGGGCACCTCATTTTCATGCCCACACCATCTGTACATTTAATGTTCTTTAAAGAGTTAAGCCAAAAAATTAGTTAGAAGAAAAATTAAGAAACCTGGCTAAACGTCTTAGGGCGTGCTCACATTTAGCCTGGTTGCTGTTAACCTTGCCCGAGCACAATTGTGACAATTTTCATATGCATATTCATCATTTGTGCTGCTTTTAGAGCTGCATTCTCACCCATCTTTCTCTCTATCTCAACCCCTTACAGGAGGTCCATGACATTCTACGCGAGTACGAGCTAAAATACTGTTTCGTGGACCGGAACAAAGGAACAGGTAATTGGCCTTCTTCAGTCATTCTACTGCTCTCATGTCTAATGGTTCTCCTCCCTCGGAGCCATCAGAATCCAGACCTCCTTCAGCACACTTTTGCCTACTGTACTTACAGCACATGAAATGTTAATTTCCTACCGCGTTGAATGAGCACTTTGTGAGAAATGTTCTATCTTGCCGAAAGGTCTCACTCAGCCCTTTAGATACATAAATGTTGCCTGTACTTCTGAAGTGATGCTCAAAGTTTTATTGCTTTATGTGGCAGTGAAATGTCTTTATAAATATATACGAAATATTGAAACAAATAAGCATGTTTATAACTGTCTTATATCTTAAACCCCCAGGTAAGTATATTAGTTAAGATTGTTAACACTTAAATAGATTTTAAAAAAATACAAAACTATTGTTAAGTAAATCTATAATCTTACATTAACTAAATTATACCATAACTAAATTATTAGCTAAGTAAATTGAATTGTAGTATTTTAAATTACTTGTCCGTTTTAAACGGACGATTTTGTTCTCTTGTTGTTTTATTTTGTTATCTTGCACATCGCTCCAGACTCTCCTTTTCCTGAACATGACAGATAGACTACTTCCTTAATTTGGGACAATTTTAACCTTCATAACATTCAGTTTAGTAAAAATAAAATGTAAAGTGTCCTTTTCATGAGATGGGCCAAGTTGCTATTTTAATTTAAGTTTTATTTACCCAAAAGTGACTTTTCAGCTACAAAAAAAATGAACATTTCTCCACTGAATGCACAGTTTTGAATGAGTACTGTTGTGATGGGAACAACAAGCATTGTCAAATAACTAATTACTAAACAATGGGGCTTCAATAATGCCATAATAAAAAAGGTTTTTTATTTTTATAACTTGCAAATAGTTTTTGGCACACGACACAATGACAAGGTGTTATTATTCATAAACATGTTCTTTAAAAAAACAAAAGATGAAACATTTTGATGATGAAAAATACCATTAGATAAAAAGCTCTCAAATACTTCAGTGTAATAGCATTCATCAGATGCATCTGTTTTGTCTAGCAGGATGTGATTTACCCAAGCCCAAGACCTTAACAGAAGGGTCTTCAACTACTATTCTTTGAGAGCCAGATTCCACAAGTATAAATAGAATGCGGGCCAGTTTTTTACCATATCATTTCTTCTGTTATTTTGAATTTTTGTTATTTAATGCATTCTGTTCCTTTTATACTGCTTTTGTTGCTGTCACTTATTAGGTCATTATTTAAAACAATATTGCATCCAGTTTTAGTGCCTTTTCATGACATTCAATTAAAACTGATATTGTCTTTTTAATTGTATTTTATGCGTTAGTTTACCCCAAAATGAAATTGCTGTTAATTTACTCACCCCCTGCAGTCTCCCAGTACTTCCAAGATGTGGGTGGCATTGTTTTTCAAGAAGATATTTATGAAGATAATGGTTGAATTAATAAGTCAAAGACGCTAATGCATTCAGCACAAATGTAATCCCTGCCCCTTGGTTTTAAACTGGCGTCTTGAATGATCTGACGTATTTCCGGTAAGATTCCTACTTCTCCTCTACTTCCTGGGGATTTAAAGGACGATTTCGCTTGTCCGCCCCCTGACGTTTTAAAGAATATCTCAACGGCGAACGCATCAAGTATAAACGTCTCGTCCGTTTGGGGAGTTGTGCTCGCAGTCAACGGAGGCTCGCGAAGCAGAGCAAATCATTTGGTCTGCGAAAGAAACTTGAATTCCTTCAGCAACTTCGGGTGAATTCCAATTGCATTCATGTGTCCTATGCACTTAGAAGGGCAGATCCTTGGAAGGGCAAGTTCTGGAGAGAGATGAAGAACTGTTTTCGTAAATATAGTAGTTTAAATCATACATAATGAATGCAGTAATAAAAACAACATATTTTTTCCCTTATCTGAGACAACAGTTCACGTGATGTAGTACCCTGCCTGAAGTTGCTTTCAAGGGCCAAAGACGTGTTTTGGATGGCAACCTATCGCGTGCGCAAACCCACTGCATGTAGCTGTGGATTGCCGATTATAACGTTGTAAATAACATTAAGTTTCTAGGACAGACCGAACAAATCATGAAAAAAAAAAAAATGTGATGAGCCGCGGTAATTAGTTTTGTATTGAATGTAGCAACAATTCGGACTTTAAGTCTCAGGATGCTTTTTTCTTATAGCACACCATTCTTTAAGTCTCCACTTATTTGAAATGTTAAGGCGGCCATTGAAAGAAGATTGGCTCTGCCAGTTGACTAGCCCTGCCTTAAGCGCAAGTAATAGTCGTGCGTACGCAGAGCCGCGTACCCTACGCCGTAGCCTTATGCGCACCTCTCCAAAAATGTAACAATGCGTCAACTCAACAGGGACCCTACGCGGGCCGCAAGCGCTTTGGGGCACTGACGCCTAGTGGTCATTGCCTGTCGACGCGGACAACGACGCAGAAGTGTAAATGAAAACCGACACGTAACCTACGGCATAGAGGCTACGGCCTAGGTCCTACGGAGAACTAAAATCGGGCTTTATCCTGTCACTACCCCGTGTGGGTACCTCTCTGTAAGTCGCTTTGGATAAAAGCGTCTGCTAAATGTACCCCTAAACCTAACACTAAAATAGGAAGGTTACTCCAGGACAATGTCTCTTTGAAATCACATTCACCTGAACGAGCTCACCATTCTGCAGAGTATCTAAAACACTTCACCAAACATAGTTCACCATAAAGTTCACTTGAAAATTCCAGGCAGGTGTTCGATGGTGGATGAAACAAGCTCTCCTGAAAGGTAGTTGTGTGCACACTGTAAGGTTGGCACAAATACAGCTGCAGGTTCACACACAGGTATTTAGTATAGTCTAGTGCTAACCCTATAACTGATTATCAACCTGCACCTTAAGGTAATGCTGGGATCTGGTCCCGCTAAATGTCGTCAGTACCTAAAACCCCGGCCAGCATTCTCACATGCTCTAATTAGCAGTGTCTAGGGATAAAGGTGAAACCCCGCGGTGATCTCATCCTCCAGCCGCTCTGGGCTTGTCACCTCCTGCCAGCACCCTAACAGAAGCTCTGATGGCAAGGGTGCCGGCGTGAGGTTCGCTGGAACGGTCTATCTGTACCTCTGCCCTTTAATACCGTCCCCAAATCCATTTCGCTGTTGAAGCGCTTAGAAGTTCACAGAACTGTTTACAACGCTAACAGACTTGCTGGGTAGCTACTGTATAGCTGCACTTTCGGCTGGAGTCGAGTTTAACTAAAAGATCCGTGGGGTGTGAAAAAGAATAATGAATTACCAAGAGAGGAAATGAGGAAAGGCTAGGAAATATTGATAGAGACTGTAGAGGAAAAGAATGACAGCTTATATGATAGTGAAAAATGAAGAAAAAAATGAAATCTACCGGAAAAGAATTCTTGTCTTGCCTGGCATACAGCCCAGAACTGAAATATGCTCTTGATATTACTGATCCTGGAGGCGTACTGTAAGGGAATTACACCCCACCCCCTTCTCTATCTGTATGGTATAGTTGTATTGTACTGCTTTATGAATGTTCCTAGGCGTATAAATGATCGGAACATATGCTTTTAAGTCCTGCCAGGGAAGAGCTGCCTTCCAAAACAAATATAGTGACAATAGTGGCAAGCTCTCATTTCATACAACCCGTTATAAGACGCCATAGTCTGATCTCAAATCTGTCTTGTTTTTACTAGTTCTGCTTGCTAAATCTTACTTAGGTCTTTCAGTTCGACTTTCTAGACTATAAATGTTCAATGCATGGGCAAATAATGTTAAACAGAACCCTTAAAGGGATACTCTCCCCAAAAATGTAAATTCTCTCATGAATTACTTATCCTCAAGGAGCTCCAAACCTTATTAACTTATCTTTGTTCTGTTGAACGCAAAGAAAGATATTAAGAAGAATGTGAGGAACTGAGATTACTAGAGCAGTCAAAAATGGTTGTGAGAGGTGCCCCAGAACAGGTTTGTTTTCTTAAATTCGTACAATTTCTATGATATGGTAGTCAGTAGAGCCATGGAAATCTTAGTTGCTAACATTTTTGCAAATATCTTTGTGTTTAACCAGACAAAGAAATGTATACAGGTTTGGAAAATTTAAGGATGAGGAATTCATGACTGAATTTTCATTTTTAGGTGGAGTATCCCTTGAAAAGGATCTAGTTTTCACTGTAAACAATATTCTGATAGCACGAATCAACCATTTTGTTACATTTCTCACATGGATATTTTTTATTAATATTGGCAATACAAGCAGTATCCACATAGAGTATGTGAGGTTTAAAGCGTACTGTTGCAGTATAGACCCATACTTCATTATTGATGTTTGACTTAAATGTCGCTTATTGGTCCCTGAACTCTCTGTAAGTCGCTTTGGATAAAAGAGTCTGCTAAATTACCAAATGTAAATTTTCTAATTATTGCAGATGTTTTCTATTGATTTTCTATTAACATATTGTGACCCAGATATCAATAAAAAAATTGCCAGGTTCTTTGACTCCCATTGTTACATACGAAACGAAGAATATAGAGGTTCACTGCATGTCACACAAAACACAGACATCACTCTGAAATCCTGAATGTATAAAATCAACCCTGCTTTCTTTTATTTCTGAAGCCTCTTGAGAAAATCATGTGTGTCTAAATGGATCCCATCTTTAAATGCCAAACAAGGCTGGTGGACAGCTCTCTGTTTTAGCCGATGCTGTTCTTCCAGCTTTATAAATGTTTGGATTCCCTAGAAATGAAAGCAGCTTCTCTTTAGGACTGCACCGGTGCTGTTCACTTAGTGGAATGTTGCTGATGTCAATAAACAATGATGATGCCTGACCTCAAATGTGGTTCAGAGAGGAAATATCTAGTCATGGGTGATGGTATTCATTTGCTGATGGTTTGTTGTTTGAGAGCTTTCAATTGGCTTTATGTACAATAGCAGCATGTTGACATAAAAATAATATTTACATTTGATTCATTATCACTTTAAGGTCAAGTTTGTAACTTCTGCAACACTGGTGGGAATTACATAAATAACGTTTCCAAACAATTGCTATCACCCGATGTGCCATCTCATGCTGCTGCTGTTCGAAGAAAAGGGTAGCGCAACCACCTGAATCTTGGATATAAATAGGAATGATAACGTAAACCAGGTACATTAGAACTCTCTGGGTGGCTCAAGCAAATAGAGCACTGGTTTGCGTAAAGGGGCCACATTGTTTATAGTTGTTCTGTAAAAAACATTTTTACAGACGCAAGAAGTCTAAACACACACACTGTTTATGTCGAGAAAAGGTACTAAAAAGCAAATTTGGGTTAAACCTGGATATGCGTATGTGTATGTTTTACTTATTTCCCTGGATCTGTTTAAGCGCAGGTCGCTTTGACAGCGCTGTTTTGTGTATGTGAAACAAAAAAAAGGAAAAATATATCTGTTTTTCAATACTTTGTTATCTTTTCGTGACAGCGTTTGTACGTTGAATCGACTGCTCAAAAAAGAGAAAGCACTAGGTTCCATCAAGTAAAGATTATTTTTCAGGCTTCAAGTTTAGGATAAGTTTATTTGTCGAAATGAAACATCGGTTAATATTTACCAAAGACCAGCAGGGAGACCAGCGGTGGATGTTTCATTATGCATTAAATTCTGCAATCTCAAAATCCTGCAGGGACTCATAAGCGGCAGCAGTCAGCTGATGGAACCAGTGAATGCAGAAACGTTGTTTGGAAACCATATCACACTCTTCCGCAGGCAGGGGATGGGCGAGGCTGTGTGTACAGAACTTACAGAGTGTGGTTGTAGCCGCTATGAGGCTGCTCAGGTAGCAGCGGTAATATAACTCTTTGGTTAAGAGTTATTCTACAGCTAAAATTATTTAAAGATTAAAAACTACAAAGTGTTGCTTTAAATCCAACATCGGCCAAACTATGGAAGTCCTCTGTACATACACTTTTTTTCCAATTTCGTGAATCTGTTTCATCCGTGTATTTAAGCCGGCATTCTATTATTTTGTTGGGTTTCCTCCTTGCAGGAATCTGCATCTTTAATGCAGTACAGTCAAATGGGATACTGTAGGAGAAAAGTGCATATGTGAGAGAAAGTAATGCAAGAGAACCTACACAGCAGTGTCGTTAATTGAATTGTCCGTGTCTAGAAAGGCCATTAGGGATGAGTCTTTCCCTTCTCTCCCCCTCCCTCACTTTTATCTGACTGCATGGCTTTTCCGGTAACATTTGTGCCCATGAAATCCACTTTGCTTGTCCTTATTTCTGTAATCCTAATGGTGGCTTTAAAAGTAATTTGCGGAGAAGTTCTTTCCCATAATTACAGAACAGAGGGTGTGTGTGTGTTTTGTGTGAGTGCAGACACACACTCTTGTAGAGGGATTTTGCTTCGGGATGTTGCTTCGCCTCCTTTGGTAATGAGGAATATTTATTATCTTCCATCTCCAATCCAAAGTTTACCCAGGATTCGCCTCAGTAAGCCCAACAAATTGGTTCTGCACATTGAATGCGATTGTTAATGGCTGCCTGTTGTGAAACAAAGCATGTTAATTGAACACTTGAAAAGCATCATCAACCACCCTGGATCTTCCAAGTACGGTTACACTGTAGAGTTAAAAAAGCTCATTTGTTTCAATAGTGCCATCCATTCCGTGATGGAATTCTGAAGGAATGTGTGGTGTTCCGGACAGGCAGCGGGATGACAATGGATGCGGTGGGCATGGGAATTAAGGTTTAACAATGGGACTTTGTTCAAACTGCACTGTCCAATAATAAAGACGCACCCGGGATTTTGGCTCAGTAGGCCTAGTCAACACAGGTGGTTACCTATATTAATAATGCTTTTGTTTGGGAATGTGCATGCAATGTTGTGTCATTGATATACAGCTACAGGGGCTGAATGATATTGAAGAAAATGTGATTTCCAATAACTTTAAATTTGATATTATATACATTATGATACAATCCAACACAGCCTCACGGCAGTTTATGACATAAAATGTAGAATCTATAGATTTGGATTCATGGAAACACATTTCTCTTTTTTCGGGTTAGTCAGCACAACTTTTTTCTTGTATACATACATGCAGTATTTAGACATATATATAATATACAAAAATATATAATCTTGTTCATTCTTTCCCTTGCTTACACCAGCTTTAATCCTCCTAGTTGCATGGCCTTGTAAACTAACGGTACTGTTTAGCATGTTGACAAAATGTTTATATGCTCTCCTACTTGTAAGTTGCTTTTGATAAAAGCGTCTGCCATATGTAAAGGATATAAATACATATACCATCACAGGGGTAAAGGCAATTCATACTGAAACATACAAATAATGTGCTTTTTGCATTTAGAAATTTAGACCCGACCTATTAACATCAGCTAAAAAATTTCTTTCTGTCTAATGCAGTAAAAAAAGTAAGGCTATATAAAAAATCATATATTATATATATATAGGCTTATCATAGATCCCTGCTCATTGTGCCCAATTATTTTTGATAGACTGTCAAAGATCTTCTTGAACTACGGCACTGGATCTGATCAAGAGGGACTTATTTCAGTCCTTTTAAAAGGCTTTTGTGAAGTCTACTGTCATATTTTTGAAACTAGAGACGGTTATGTTATTGTATCCAATAAAGTGATTAGACTCACTTTGAGTGGTGTGGACGGGCTGGTCGTGATCGAGGAATAATCATAATGGTGATTATGAGGTCATAGGACAAGCTAATGTATAGTTTTATCTAGAGCTCGGACAATAGTAGAAAAAGCCTAATAGCATAGAAACGACTGGTGCACATTAGCAGTACTATAAAAATATTAATATTGGAATAAATTATATCATAATAACATATCAAGTTATAAATAATTCAGAAAAACTGAAAATAATAATTCTTTCCGCAGCTGTATGAGAACAAAATTAGCATGTACAGAAATAACAGAAATTGAAAGCATGATGCTATTTTATTAGCTTTTCATCAAATTGAAACTTGCCCATAGCTCACTGCCGATTACATTGTCATAAAAGTTGTCTTTAAATACGCATTGAGTAACTGCATCCTTTGAACACCCCTGGCTCCTCTTAAAATGCTTTTTTCTACATATTTAGAATGCACAATTGTCTACTTTACAAATCCTTCGAACATTTAGGCAGACAATTGCGTAACACTCAGCGTCAATACAACATCTCAAGATCTTTCTCATGCCTTCACAGCACTTCACTGATCATTCTCAACAGTGACTTATTATGCAGGGAGATGGCACACATAATAGCTAAATTCTAGTCCCAAAGGGAGGAGAAGAACACCATTAGAAGCCCACATGCTGTCATTTCACACATGGACTCTCGTTATGTGCGCCGTTGTTTGCTATGCCCAGTTTCCAAATGACTGATTTACAGTGCTGAAATTAATTGCCATGTGAGCGTTCGCACGTACTCCCGACGGACGCTTCATCAGCGCGTACAGTGACAAATCACAGGCGTTAAAAACTACTGTTATGTGACGTGTATGATCAATGGGGGAAAGGCAGGAAGTGGCTGCCCACTGACCGCACATGTCATGTTTCCGTCGCACCTTTGAGATTTAAAAACTAGGAGAGGAGAGTTATGCTTAGCCGTGCTGAGACTTAGATTTGGGTCAATGTTGTGAGTATTGCTTTAAAAGGAATATGAACTTGCTTTCCTTGCAGTAATTGAGATCTGAAAAAATACACAGCATCTTTTCGGTTATTTTGAGCTTTTTCACCAGTTTTATTTTTCTGCAAATTAATGCAAATAGAAACAATATATTAATTTAAAATGTTGGAGAAATATTGTTAGTAGTTCACAAAATGAAACAAAAATTATCATTTTACCTAAACACATACCATTAAATAGTAAATACAGAAAAACTGAAAACGATCTTTGAAAGGGTCTCTGATTTTTTCCACGCCTGTATGTCTTCTTAAGTGACACAATAGATTTAAGAGAGACAATGATTAATATTTTGAGCATATAGAGATATTTAAACTTAGCGCTAGATATAAATACTGCAATAAATGTAATTCGAATTGGTTTTTGTGTGTTTTTTGACAAGTTGTCATATTATGTTCCTTTAAAGTCCGGTTGAATCGAATTTGCATTTACTTCGTAAAAGGGGGGCGTGTCTTGTTTCTTCTTGGAAATAAATTTTATTTGCAAATTTATTGGATCTAGAAAAGCAGGTATTTAGATCATGGGACATTTAAAATGCAAAAGTATTCTTATGTATTCAATTTGGGATTTTTTGGAAGTAGGGTAAAGAGGATTCAGCGTTGGTTCACTTCACTTCAAGTGCAAAAATTCTTGTGATCTCAAAAAAAGATTTTATTGTCTTCAATCGAACTGTAGTTTTATATTTCTTTTCGGTGCATTACAAAGTAATATATGACCCAGCCATGTTCTCGATAGATTTCATCAGATTTCCCTTTTTATTAAGGTGATAGTTGTAATAAAAGGGAACGTGTAGGTGATGATTAAATGCACATGATTCAAACAGCACGAGCACTCCATCAGAACAATCCCCCAGCATGCATCTCACAGCTGATGAAGTTCGAGAGAGGGGGCTGCAAATGGATCCAATGGCGGTGCGGGGGTCTCGTTGTCCACTTGAAGCTTTAGAGGGGCTTTTTACGGGAGCGTGTGGGAGAGACTGCTTGGCCCCATGACCACTTCAGCCGGATGACTGATGCTGGTAAAACAGAAGGAGATCATCATTAATTGATGCGGTGGCAAATGTAGGCGGCTTGAGAGAGGGAACACACACACTCTCGCACTTAAACATGCACTTGCAAGAGGACAAAGGCCAAAGTCGTGTCTGCTGTAGAGCAGAAAGCATTTGAATATCGAGGCTGGGTAATGCTAGCATTTAACTGCTCCATTATGTTTGCCACATGGGAATTGGGATGTGATGAAGTTCACATTTCGGTGTTTTCAATCAGCCGTGCATGTGAGGGTTTTTCTGAACTTGTCTGGATTGGTATGCATGAGAACGTTTTCTTTAGGAGGCCCCATGGAAAAGTTTGTACATAATGACCAGGAGCAGTTGCTCACATAGCTGTCACAGACATGTTCATCATTTCTCTGTCTCACATCAGAACACTGTCTGTTCCACTGAAAACGAAATACTGCACATCACCACTACTCATATGAATCTACTGACATGTAATGCAATTTTTACCTTAAAAAAAAGCCTGTCAGCCTCTTCCAATTCATTAAATGAGCCATAGTAGGTCATACTCAAGTGGGCTGTGCCCCAAAGGACTGAAATCCCAAAACCTCCGCATGCAAGATGATACAAGACCCTCAGCTTTGCTTCAGAATCCTGTCAGGATGTTTTACATTATCCTTCACTTGTCAGGCTGAATATGAATGCAGAGCCCCCAGAGCCTGTTTTAACACCAAAGATGAAAGACGTTCATCCGTTTGTTCTTTTGCATGTTCATCAGTACATATATTCCACATCTATAGCAGCTGTCGGCTTTGCTGGCAGTTTTCATTGCTAACTGGCATGCTGAGAGATAGCAGGTGGAGACCAAAACGCACGCGTGTGTCCGCGTGGCTCATTTTAGCGTTAGGTCACATGACCCTAGAATTCATACAATCGTGGCCAGGAGCCGCAGATATGCGCGAGTGTTTGTATAGCTCTGACCCGCCACTTGACACGTCATACAGCGGTGGCTGGATCACAGCGCCTGTTAGAGTGTTTGTGATATATGTGTATATGTGCGTCTGCCTGCCTGCTTGATTATTGACATGCTGTAAAGCAGCAGGGGAAGGCTTGTTTGTGTTCTGCCACTGAAGGCAGCCAGTGGGGGTTGGACACTCTGTCAAGGCACAGCCTGAAGGACCCAAACTTGGCCTGTCACTGATGGCCTTGGTGACTGCTAAGATTTTACAGCCATCTGGTAATGACACCCAGCCCGATCGGAGCCTAACAAGCCATAATGTGCACAGCATTAGGGCAGATCTGTGTCTTCTACTTTTTGCCACAGACCCAGTTGTAAACGAAAACCGCTGCGATTGCATGTGTTTGTGTCTCATACATAGCGTCGTAATTCGCACACCACTACAACAGAGGTTCACAAATCCTTATGCTTCAGGACACATATTTTCTTGGGCATTCAATGGTGACCCAATTCGCTGCTTTCTATATTTACATTTGTCTTGGACTGCATAATACTGGGTAACATGATAATGATTATTCGGATCAAACTTAAGATTCGCAATTATTTTGATCAAAATATTAAATTCGCGATTAATAATCATTATATTCTGTTAATTTAGATATCAGCATATTTATAACATTTTACAGCCCATTAAAGAATGTTATAACCTGCCGCTGTTGAACTTCTACGACTCCGATAATGACTCGAATTTTGACTTTATCGTGACTTTATGATTCATTTGCCTTCTGTTAATATGTTAATATAACTTTGATTATGCTTAATTAATTGTAGGAGGCAGAAATATATATATTGATTCAATTAAGATTTAGCTTTTTTCCCAAATTAACCCGTATTTAGGAAAATATGGGTTGCTTTCCTTCGCCCTGTGTAGTTGTGAGGATGTGGGCATCACATAACCCCTGTCCATCTGCTGTATTTGGCTGCCTTCTACCAAGCAAATTTTGTGCCAAAAATGCCATAAATTTTTTATTGTATGGTTAGTTACTGTGTTGCTTGTATTATTCTTTATTAGCGTTGTTGTTTTCCCCAGTCAGAACAGACCTGCAAATCATTTTTGAGTCATGACCCATCAACCGGTCAGGATTTACACAGTGTGCATCTGTTTGGATTAATATTTGCCCACCATCTTTTGCAGGAGAAGAGGTTCTCTACTCATGTCTGCAGTTGTAAAAAGAGGCACATAAAATGTCTTTAGTTGTAAAAAGAGGCACATAAATATGAAACAAAATGTGGCTAAAAGGAAGAAAATTGCGAAATGAATGTAAAGTTGTGCCAAATCTTTCACTATGAGGTTAGTTAACCAAACAATTACAGCTCAAAAACTTTATCGCTAACTACCCACAAACCTGTTAACTAGACACAAAATGCACTGAATTAATATAACCATCCTTCCATTCTATATAAATTAGGTGCATTATTGAATCCAGCTTGAGAATCAGACAGTTACCAGAATTGTATTAAGAGTAGAGGATTGTAGCATGCTATTTGCACAGCATAAATTTCCTGTGTATGTTTGCTCTGTTACCTGATCTGCAGATCAGGTGTGTGTTTAATTCCTTTACTGTAGCAGTTGCTCGAACAACACAGACTGTGCAAATAAAGCACACACCAGACTCATAATCTATTCTTTTTTCTTATTGAACTTCCCTTTATGTAAGCATGCAGTTAAAATGCAACTTTTTGATGTAGAAGATCTAGTCCTATCACCAGACATGTATAAACTAATGTGGCCGGTTACTGGTCCAACATAAAGGAGTCAGTCACTTAAAAAACAAAAACCCAGTAGGCGATTTGTTGAAACAGGTTATTACAAACTGTATTTAAGTTTAAAGATAATAAACAACAAGTTTTGCGTTGTGTGTGATGTTATGAAATGACGTTTCTCCATCAATAAAAATAAAAATTTGTCTTCGTTTATATGTAATGTGTGAACTTTTCACACAGTCCCTTACCCCCCAATTATACAATAATAAATGAGCAAAATCTATGTTTATGCATTTATTAGATGTGTTTTGAAATCAAATTAAAGTTGCAATCCTCAAAGCATAAATCCTCAAGCCCTTTGTGCCACAACATGCAACCCAATAAAGCTTTAAATGCAATGTTCTTTCACATCCTTTGTAATGAATTTCATTGAGTTCACAGTGTCAGTAGGGCTCATGTCACACACTTCGGTATCTGAGCGAGTATTACTCCTCCCCAGCATATTATCATTTCAGTGCTGAAGAAAAGTCTAATGAGTGTAATGAGAAAGTGGAAACGCAACACAGACAATGCCCATGGGATGAAGACACTCAACGCTGTGATTTGAACTTTATAATTCCTGTAATTGTCGTGGCTTTGTCTTGTGATGTAACCAGAAACCAATCCACAGTATACTGAGCAGAAAACCACTCAGACATCTGCCATAGAGGCATGATGTCACTGGCAAAAGACAGATGAGCACAACGTCATCCTGGTCATTTTAATGTCAATGCCTAGAGCACCTTTTAATGACTGGACGGTATGTTAATGAGTCATTTTAGGTGTCTCATCATGGCAGAAGAATTATAGGCTTTATGCCGCTACAATAAAGCCCCCTACCACACACCCCCACCCTCGACTTAGCATAGAAAAAAGCTAATAACTGTCACCGATTTATACAAAGGCTATAATCAGGTTCCTGTGTTTTAAAAAATGGCCGTCTAAGACCTGTCACCAGTAAAGTGGCTGTGATTTCTACGATTATTGTGTTAGCTTTTCTTAGTTCAAGCTGTTTTTTATTTATTTTTTGTCAATACAAAAAGTCCCAGATACTGTATACTCAATTTATTCTAGAGGGAAAAGGCGAAAATTAAACGAAAATTAACAAAGTATAAATGGGACCATCTGAGGCTCAAGAACCTTTGACATTATATGCAGCGCCTGTTCACGTCTATTGTACTAAAAGGTAACTAGTATATTCTGTACTATATTAATGCACATTTTAAAAGATATTTTCAGTTTGTTGCTCTGACTGTCGCAAAATATGTGTGAACTATTTACTTCCTGTTATTCGCGAAAATCATTTTGTGTTTAAGTCAATGGACTTGCACAGAGTAATTTAAAATGTTTTAATGTTAATGTTGCATGTGATGTTAATGGTAATTCATTGATTGCCTTATAATATATTTACTGCCACATTTTTGGAAATTACTTACAGTATGTTCATAAACTGGTCTAAAAACATGCACATGAAAAAAGTTTTTTGCTTGTCTAGTACACATGAACATTACATGGGAGATATTTTTTGAATATCAAAAAAAACGACTTCTTAAATAATACATCCTGCTTGTTGGTAAACTGCCACTGTATATTAAACCATTGACATTTTTGTTTAGAAATGAGTCATGAATTATTACATTAACCTGCGAGTAAGCTGTGTCAAGGGCTATTTTTTAAGAACCCTTACATTGCTCTCATTTGAAAATATGTGAATCTAAGAGCATACTGGAAAAGAAAATAGTTAGAGGATTTTTGTAATGAAGTGAATAACCTCAGATATATATCTCCCAGCGACCTTGATGCTTAGAATGTAGAATAATAATGAGTTTGTTTAGTCAGAAGGCTTTATTCTCTGTTATTCAAGAATGTACTTTTTTATGTTTCTAAAAATAGAAATGGATTCATTACAGTTAAATGTTGAAATCTAGTTTGAAAACAAATATTGTTATGGCCTGTTACAGCAACTTCCATAGCAATGGATTTTATTTTTTAGAAAACTTTTTGTAATGGCAAAGTGTGTATTGTGTTATGTTAAAAATGATATGTCCAGTCCAGTCCCATTTAAGTATGTACACACAACAATAGGTAAGCCATTGTAGGCTGATTTTCACCAAAATGTGCAAACGCTGTCTCTCTGGTGCTGTTGAACTATTGATTGTATTTAGGAAACCTGTTTGAA
Organism: Triplophysa dalaica; assembly: GCF_015846415.1. Lineage (NCBI taxonomy): Eukaryota > Metazoa > Chordata > Actinopteri > Cypriniformes > Nemacheilidae > Triplophysa > Triplophysa dalaica. Next base: position 18,003,424 of record NC_079547.1, read on the forward strand.
AACAATCATTTTCAATTAACTTTGGTGCCTTAGAAATTACACACTTTAACTTTATATATTGAAAATGTACTATAGAAACATCTTGATGAAAATATTAACATTGTCTCCAATACTTCATTGAGAATATCTCAACATTGTCCAAATGCTTTTCTCTGGTCAATATGTCAAGTCTTACTTTTGATGAGTTATTCTATTCATGTTTGTGACTCAGAACAAGTTTCCCTTTGAGTGTTTTTTTAATGTTTTGTCCATATGTGTGTGTTTTTATGTGTGTGTCTCACTAGCCTTCGTAACCCTTCTAAATGGTGACCAGGCACAGGATGCCATCCGAAATCTGCACCAGACATCAGTCCGCGGCCGTGACATCACCGTCCAGCTCCAGCCTACGGACTCTCTCCTGTGTGTCACCAACCTACCCTACACACTCACTGCCACCCAGTTTCAGGAGCTGGTGCGTACCTATGGCAACATCGAGCGCTGTTTCCTGGTTTACAGTGACCTTACGGGACACTCTAAAGGCTACGGCTTCGTGGAGTACATGAAGAAGGATTCGGCATCCAGGGCACGGTCAGAACTCCTGGGGAAGCCGTTGGGTGACCGGGCGCTTATGGTGCAATGGGCTGATGTCAACCAACTGACCTCTACTGACCACCTCCATTCCAAGTGCCTGTGCGTGGATCGCCTGCCGCTGGACTTCGAAGACTCAGAGGAGCTGGCTCACATTTTTTCAGAGCACTACAAAACTGTCTTCTGCCAGGTGAGATGAGGAGGTGTTTTGTTATGATTTTGGGTGTTTCACCTCAACAATTTTTTTTATCATTTAATCTATTTTATCATTTAAATTCACCTTTAATTTTTTGGCCAATGAAGAAATATTTAAATAAATAAAAAAGCTGTTTCATTTATACAGGCTGGAACATTGCGTAATATTGTAATATTTTCAGATCATAAAACAACACAAAATGTAACATTTGAAAGAACAGATTTTTCATACCTAACATGGCCTGAGTAGTGCTTTACATTATTTCTGATATTGCTTTACAATCAACCCTGCCCTCCACTTTTCTCCAATGTTTTTGTTACAGCTTGAAATTTTTAAACTGAACTTGAACCAGCTTCATCTTGATTTTTTGACGTGTGCTTGTGTTTGAGCTCCTGTACATCTTCATCCATTAGAAAAGTGCTGATGGTCTTTTGCCAGACGTGGCAGCGATGACTTGTTCTAAAATCCTACCCAGCCTTCACTCCTCTGTCCATCTTGTTAATATAGAGAGCTTTTCACCACGCAAGCCTTCTCCATGAATCAATACCACCTAGGAAAACTGCCTTTAAGTGCTGATGCAGGATATGGTTTCCTCAACCTCCATCCTAATCAAAACCATTAAAGCTAAAGGGCAACACTGACTTTAGATCTGCAGTTAGGGCCAACACCAGCCGACACAGAAATCAATACTCTACAGTACACCCTCTCAATCCCATGATGCTTTGCAGTGGCACCAGACCCACACCATCTGCTGGAGGCTTGAAGATGCATCAGGCACTGAGGACTTTGACCTCAAATTGCATCACTGTGCTTTCAGGGCTTTTTAATACTCAAGCTTTGCTTCGTGAATCAATATTGGAGCTCTATTGACGCCCCCAGTACTGTACAGAAATGAGATAAGTCAAGAGACTGTGGGAACGATTCAGCTCATTTGTGTGCAAAGGATGCCGGAAGATGCAAAATGCAGACCGGGTTGACAAAAAAGTCTCATTAATATTTAGGATGTTTTAATGATCTGAAAGCTTCTTTCATAACTGCATAGTGATCGGAAGGAGCGACTGTTTAGTAATGTTCTTCTAATGGAGGTTTGTCCTTAGTGCTGCCTTTTTGAAATGGTTTTATATGAAAAGATTTTAAAGGTATAGTACACCCTAAAATGAAGAACTTATCAATTATTATTTAATAAAATGAATACATATTTACCATCATTGGGCTTCATTTAAAACGCCCTGTGAATTTTCATTGCAGTCCTACATTATAAACAGAAAAAGGGAAAACGGAATTGAATTTAAAGTCGGCATAATTTCATTATAGTTCACATTGAATGAGTTGACCAGGTCAGGTCCAGCTACAGTAGGAGCAGGCTTGCATTCTCAAAGACACTTTGGTGAGATATAAAGTGGCATAACTCCGGTATTTTTGTTGGCAGTGTCAGCTGTTAGGCATGTTAAGAAATGTCAGCTCCATTAAATGGGTTCCAAAATGCATCTCCCTCTTTCTTTGCCACATGTCGCCTCCCACGTCATCTCTCTCACCACTCCCTCCCTTCTCTAATGTGCCTTTGAGACGCTCTTGAGAATGACAGCAGTTATGTTATTAGATGACTCAGCGTGTTGGTGAGTGGCATGTTCTGACCCGGGTCTTCTGTGACATGTTGTGGGGTTCGGGCTCAATGCAAATGCTGACAACTGGACGGACGTAGTCTTGAAGCTTCCTCATAGACTTAGGTGGACAAGAAGTGAAGAGATTAACCCAGCGTGCGAGTTTCGTTAAAACTGGGGGGGGGCTTTAGGGGGATTTATCAAGGAAACCACAATCCACATATTTTTTAATGCTGCACGCAGTTAGATTATTTAACTCAGTCTTAAGTCATTTGGTGATATTATATTTTTAGGATTTTTTTTAAATCAACACATTCTCTCTTCCGCCTTCTCACATATTTACGCCCTTTGCCTAACTTTTTAACATGCAGGGTATCCCTCCAGCGTCGTTTTTCGATGTTCAGGGCAAGTAAAATGAATGCTACTGGTTTATGAAATTGTATATAATTTGCAATGGTGGTGGTCGGGGGTTTGATTTAAGCTTAAGGCCAGGATAATTGCATTTACATGACGCTATTCAGGCAGTCTAAAGCCCTATTCACACGGGATTAGTATTGCCTGGGGACCTCTGGTCATTTGTAATAATTGCAGAGATTGTCTGTGATCTTAATCCCATGCGAATCGGCCATGTATGTAATTTGTAACGTAAAAATTCCCCCACAAATTACCTACCATATTTTGACAAACACAGAGGTCCTGTGATAATATTATTCCCATGTAAATAGGCATTAGATATTAGAACAGATATTAGATGTGGTGGAAATGTGTACAGTTGCTACGGTTACCTCCTCAAGCCTGCACAATTTGGCTTGTGACTATTAAACGGCAGGTGAAATCAGATGCCTGAATAACTTGTCATTTAAGAAATAGTTCACCTAAGAATTATTTTATTACTCACCTCAAGCCCTTCTAGACCTGTATGACTTTATTTATTCTGCTGAACACAAAAGAAGATATTTTGAAGATTGTTGGTAACCAAACAATACTGGATCGCATTGACGTCCATTGTATGGGCACAAAAATACGGAGACATTTCTCAAAATATATTTTTTGTGTTACACAGAAGAATGAGTAATATTGTACTTTTTTCATTTTTGAATGACATGAGGTTTAATAAGTGATGACAGAAGCTTGGGGTGAACTAGATTTATTGTTACCAGAATGTTATTTGTGTTTTGGTGTTCTGTACGTAAGTGTAAAACAAATGTGTGCTGTTTTTGACAAGAAAAGCTTATTTGGGCTAAAATTTGAAACATCTCCCAAAACCGTCCCATAATTTGGATGAACTTTTTTGCACATTTCAGACTATTTGACAGTTTCTGTTCATTATAATTTTACATTTTAAAGGGTTTATTATTTTAATATGTTCTTGAGATTCATTTTTGCAAAACGTGAATATTTTTAACGAATATTTTCAGTCCTCACGCTCTCAGCTCTTTTAGGATACTGTTTGCCTATAGATTTGTTAGATTCTGATATAAAATAGGGAAGATTTCAGACCCACGGCTTGACTTACGTTTTTTTTAAACAATGGCAATACAAGTCAATAGGAATGCTTGGGAATCCTGTAACATCAGTCTTGTTTCCAGAATGTCATATAAGCATGATGGAGACTTAGGAGCCATGTACAAACATACAGTATCATGAGAGTACCTCATCTAGGCGCAGAGGGCGGTTGGATCATCTGAAAAAATGTGTTAAAAAAATGTTTAAACTTGGTTGTAAACCTTATGCAGCCCTTACAGCTAGCTGAACCCAGCCTTGCAAACCTGTTTCACCGTATAAAACTATGACTGAACACAGACGATGCCCTCATTGACTTCCTACTATGGTTACAAGAGTACATTTACTACAACCAACATATAGATGACAAAAAATAATATCTGTCTTCATACACTATATCTAAATGACTTCCTCATTACTTTTTCACACCGGAAATCCCACTGATCATGTAGCCGGTATTAGCTGTACTATTGTTTAAATTGAAGTAACTATTTTAATTTTCTCCAAGGAAACGAGTCAAGACCTCTCATTTACACCTAACACCTACCTTTATGACTATGTATATATTTTGTCTCACACGTATGCTACACCTAGACGATGCAATAGGGATAAGCTATAAATATGTAGTTATTTTACGTCCAGGCTGGTATTATAAGCTGATGTACGTCTAGCAGGTGCGGTCGCCCCCTGAATATCAAGGAGATATTGCCACCAGTTTTATATGGGCAAGCATCCCTCATTTTTTCATGCATGCATCACCTTAAAGAACAAAATAGCACATATCTCAACCACATTTCTGAGAAGTGCCTTTACAGTTATCCCAATATTTTACTCTTATAGCATATAACATAGGAGTGTTTTTACTGTATTTAAGTGCCTTGACATCACTCTTATATCGATACTGTTCAGTTCCCCTTCCCTAGAATCCATCTGGGTTCTCTGTATCACCCTCAAAGGTCAGCTATATACTATAGGAAAACGAACATTTCTGAGCCAGAGGGAACACGCCATGTAGACGTCTAGACTCAAAACTTTTCTTTTGATCAAGTGCTTTACTGTATCAGGTATACTGTTGTGTGTTTGTGTTTAAACAGGAGGCAGTAGCTATATTGATTTCCCTGTCTTGAGGTCAGTAATGGTTAGGGGTTGTTGAGTCTGACTGCATTCATCCACAGCGGCATAACATACAGACATCGGCACCCTACAGCCAGACCACACTCTCCCGACAGTACTGCTTTGTACATTAAAAGGCATAAAGGAGGAAACCGGTGGAGTGTCATTATTGTATTAGATAGGTGTCAAGTGCCCTGCAGAACCCACAATTGTGACAGCTGCTATCTGTTTTGCCAGAGAACAGTGCATTACACATACACAGGCAGAAAGAGAGAAAGAGCTGTTCGAACTTTTGTTCATCCAGCAGGTTTATTGAATTTTTATGCACTATTTGTCATAAAAGTCTCATTTTACATTACTGTATATGTCGTACGAACACACAATTTCTGTGTGAAAATACTTTTATCAAATTTATGAATCCTGAATGAAGTTACTTGTCTGCCTGTATGGTCTCTGCTGAAAAAATTGAAAAAGCATGTTTGGTTACTGGCATACTGTGTGTTTTGGATGGTGGTCGCCAGGATAGAATGCTGGTGGTTGACCAGCTAGACCAGCACCAACGAAATATACTAGACAAACTAGCGTAGAAATTCTGGTTAATGTGACTGATTTCTTCTCATCTTTAGATGTTTTTGCATGTGTGTTTGTGTGTCTGTCTGTATTAGAACAGGAATAATGGAGGGTATTTTTTGTCTCCTGCTTCAGAGATTTCTCTCCTTTGCCATAGTAATCTACAATGTGACTAGGAATGTTTCAGTATAGGTCTCAACAATGCTCAGACTGCTCGTATCTGCTCGGACATCTATGTTGAGCTTTCTAAATTACATTTCTTAAGGTCAATATGAATTCATTATTAAGTTGGGCTATTATAATTATTCCTATTGTGAAACTTGGCTGACAATTAATTTTATAATAAAGTGTTTTCTATTTTCTGTAGCTCAGCGGTAAGAGCATCACTTTAACAACGCAAGGTTGTGGGATCGATCCTAGGGGATTGCAAATACCTATGTGAAAATGTATAGGTTAATGTAATTTAAGTCGCTTTGGATATAAGCGTCTGCCAAATGCGTAAATGTAAATGTCTATTAGGTGTCAGTACAATGGGGTATATGCATATAAATCGATGACCTACTTCCGCTAAAATCTCAGCCAGCTCTGCTACATCCGGCTCCATAGGAAACATCGGCATACCGCTTAAGGGTGCACATAGGATTACACCAACAACTAGGGATGAGTCACGAATTTCGAGTAGTATATTTAACTCTAGAATTTCGAATAGTGTGTGCGATCTTAAAAAACTTGCCGTGTTTTTACGTGTAACGCGTTCATGTAACCAAAGGGTGGCGCTGCCAATAATGACGCACGTAAAACCTAAAGGCTGTCAATCAAGGGACGGTAGAGGAAAACATTTTCCCTCAAGAATTGGTAACGAAGTTACGCACACTGTAGACCCCCGTGACATAACGGAAATGATAAATTGAGACGATGTCAAAAATGTGTTCTGTGTGGGGTCCTTTAATAAAATGAATGAGAATAAAGTGCAGTGCAAACTCTGGAATGCAAAGCTGACTTATCATGGATCAACAACTACGATGCACAATCATTTCAGGGCGAAGCAGCAAGCAGGTCCATCCACAGGTCAGCAATCAGTTGCTAGTTTATGGTCAGAACAACCAATTTGGATGCCAGACGGGCGGAGCAAATAACGGCTCTAACTAGCAAGATGATCGCTAAGGATATGCTTCCGATCGGCTTTGTCGGAGGAGAGGGTTTTAAAAATCTTATGGAGTTTGTACAGCCCGAGTTTACTGTTCCGTCTAGAAAAACCATCACTGCCAGACTGCCGAAACTTTTTCATGACAATAGAAACTGAAGCCTTTTGAGCTTTTAATTCATGAAATCGCTCTGAACTGTTAATAAATGACGTCATTCGGTTAATATGTTTTAACGCGTGTTAAGTCTGGTCTAAAATCTTTATGGCTTTAATATATTTTCTTTGATCAATCGCACTGTGTTTTAGTTGGTATAAATGTGCATGCTCATATTTTACAAGGAAATGTCTTAGCATTATGAGCAGTTGATTCTGATCGATGTACTGTTAATAAGTGCCATCATTCGGTTGTTAATATATTAATGTTTCAGCACGTTATTATAATGTATTGCTTGATGTAAGATTGCCTATTCCATAAAACATAAAGCAGTGTGCCGTCATACGGATTTAAAGCGTAAATGTTCTCTCTCTCTCCGTCTGTTTGTGTGTAATACTGTAAATGCGTCCATGTGGGGGAGGGGTGCGAATTTCTTGCGAATTTTTGAATAGTTCTCATCGATCTTCGAATATAATTTTTGCTTTAAATGCCCATCCCTACCAACAACGTGAGTCTAATTATTCAAACACCATACGTCGACGACCAAAAAGTACTGAAAGTACTATGTACTGAAAGAATTGAGTATAGTTAAAATAAAATTACAGGCAAAATTTTGTCATTTCCACTTAATTCATTTAAGTAAATTTGAGAAAGAAAAGTAGTAAGTTCAACGTTATTTTTTTAATACCGTTTAGTTAAGGTTACTTAATTGAATCAAGGCTACAAGTTTGCACAATTGCATGAAGTAAGGTTATAAAATTTGATTTTGCAGTGCATAGTGCTATCGGTTCACTGAAATTTTATAAGTTTCTTACTAAACACATCAGTGACACTTGGTGAAAAATCCCCTTAGTGCTAAGAGATTGCTTAGGGCTATTATTGGTGTAACAACTCACAAACTTCACCTTTTTTATTATTAAACCTTTCACCTGTGGCATCGTCTATCATCCGTGAAATTTTACAGGTTGCTTGTTTCACCATATAATTGTCACTAATATAATTTTTTTCAATGAAGAACACATATTATTCAGAAATGTGAAAATCCTGAAAATAACTATCAAGTGACCAACACTGTAAACACTGTAAAGTTCTCACCACCCAAAGTAAAACTCAGATATGAGAATGGTATTGTCATCTTTTATATGAGGCAAGTTTGGAATTTGCTTGTTCAAACTGATCCTCGCAAACTTAAAAATTGTCTTCAGTAAGTGATTGTGGATGTAGGGTTACTGTACGAACTACAGATCCCCCATTTTGTCTAATAAATGTGTGAATAATTAATCGCTTTGGAATTATAAGTTTCTGTCATGCAGTCTGAGTAGTTTAGAGATATTGAGCTTCAACGTTTTTGCATTCCATTTGACTTTGTAGAAAAACCTTTAAAAAAGCCCAAAATGAGCACAGCGTAGATAATAAACCTCGCATAATGTAAATAAAAACCTCACATAATATAAATAAGTCTGAAGATTATTTAGTAATTCTTATGTGGTGTTCACATCAAACGGGAAGCATTGTTTTCCTCGCTCTTTATTTCGCGTTCTCGGCCATCGTACCACCCAATATGCGTTATTAGTGTCGCCTGGCATAATGTTGCGTCTATTTGCGTCTTTACATTGACTTTGTATGTAATTTACTTGCGCAAATCGCTTAATTCGCGTTTTGTGTGAACATAGCATTACAGTCCTATGAATTCTAAAATATGTATTTTTTTATTTTCCTATGGAATATTAGAACTATATAACAAATACGAGAATATTACAGTAACGTCTGAGACAATGTTGCTACCTAAATGTGCAGACTCCTGAGCTAATAAAGAGCAACCAACGAGCAATACAATTTCCTAGATTCAAGTCGGTGCTGAGAATGGTGTATTGTTGCCGCTTAGTGTTCAAACACGCACACACCACACACAACAGTTTGACACATATCCAAATGACAAATGCTTTTCCTTCCCTATATTTAGACTTTTACATAGACTGTCCTGACTGCATTATAACTGGCACAGATAAGCCCGGGTTCCTCCGAGACATACCGCACCACTTATTACTGCCAAGGGCGTATGCTATGTGTGTGACAGTGTGAAAGAAATATCCAGGCCACTGTAGCACATTTTACAGTTTCCTACAGTCTCACCCTGTTGTGTGCATACAGTAGGGTTCAGAATTGTAAGAGGTTCTATTCACGCGTCTGTCCTTTAATCAGCCTGTCTTCATATCTTCCGCTTACAGTTGATTATTTCGGCATCCTCTTCTGGTACACTCTTCCATCTTTTGCTCTCTCACCAATACATTATCCATTCATTCACGTACTTGCCCAATCTCCCTCTCTCTCATTCTGTGTTCCCTGAGGGGTCTCATTTCCATTGGAAAAAGTGCCAATAGCTGATTAGTTTCACCCAGTTTCTTCTTAAAAACACTCGACTTATCCTTCACCTGATCTCTCTCTTTCTCTCTAGACATATTTGTAACTAAATTCCATGATACACGTGAGATAAATTATGTACTGACCTTAAATTATTTACACAACCGTGGCCGCTAACATCGTCCTTTGTTCTAAAGCACAATGCACTGTGCTGACCAAGTGACTAACAATTCAAAGCGTGGGCTTTATACATTTCATCAAATCATCTGAACTGATCAGTGAATCAATCTGAAAAGAACACAGGAGACGGGAGAACATACGTGTGGAGAAAGAGGTAGATGAGTTCTTTCCACTGATCAGTTCCTGACAGTTGGTGAAGATGTTTTGATGAAGGACCGCTGGTCTCTCCAGGGGGCATTTCAAAGAAGTGACGCACATAGATGAAAGGCTGCACCTCAAAACACATCTGGAGTGTGTGTGTGTTTATTTTGTGTGAATGTTGCTGATTACCTGCGTGATCTCTCGTAAAGATTGAGATTTAAAAACGCAGGCTGGTAATTGTAATGGGCATTTGAGAGTTTGTAGCCTATTTGCAAGGAGGGTTGCGTGCATGTTCAGTGTTACAGGAAATCACCTTTCCTCTGAATGTTTAAAGGGTCCGAATTTTTGTGTCTAGTTATACAAGTTTTAGTAGTAAAGAAATAAGAATGCAATGGAGAAATATTGTTAATGTTTAATAAAGGGTTGTTTTTTATTCAGCTTTTATACCGTGTGGCTCTCCACTTCATGGGTGGATACCATATTGACATTCTACATGATGTAAACATATTATTATTGCTTTCAGGCTGTGCTCAAACCAGAGAACAACAAAGGCAATACACTTACTGCAGACACTACACAACAATAATAATGGTGCCCGAGTCACATCTGTGTGATCCTTCGGACTTAATAGAATGAGTGTGGGCGAAAACTTAAAGTCTAGACGAGCTCATCGTGCTGGATGAAACAATGATCCACAGAACATCAAATCATTTATGTAAATGAAGCAGTAAACAAGCTTCCTGTATACAGAGCAGTGGCTGTCTAAAACCATTGGTACGGTCCACTGTAGATAAAAATGTAGTTTTTATTTAAATAAAAACAAAAAGTTTTGGCAGCCAGGTCAGCAGAAATACCGTAAGTGGGTGTGTCCACTGAGCTAAAACACCTGCTCTATGCGCATATGAGCTGAGCGTTCTGCTCCAAGCTGAGCACTTTTTCAGCTCGGGGCGCCTGACCAAACGCCGGTGCTCAGGGTGGGAAAAAAGACCCGCTGCTCACGATTTTCATGAAACGCGGCATTTCCGATATAAACAATTGGAAAAAAAAAACGCAGAACGCCGGCAGAAACGCATCGGTGGACACAGCCCCTAACTGTCTTTTTCACTTAAAATGACAAATTTTCTTGTAAATGTCTTTTTTTCTATAATTTGATGGATTTGGACTGTATTTCTGTAAAATTCTGTAAAATTACAGTTTTTTAAATGTAGTTTTGAAACTGTATGAATAGGAGCCAGCAAAGTGTTAAGCCGGGTGCACACAATGTTGGCCATGATTTGAACATCTGAGACCAATTTTAGGATCCTGTACAATTCCTATGATTCTAGCCCAAAATCTCTAGTCTTCGATCGTTAGTTTGCAGGGATGTGATTTTTCCGTATAAATACGGATTCTCGTATTTTTTTACCTAGAATTTTTGATGAACTAAAACATGCATGTATGAATGATGTAGATGCGCCATGTAGTGGCTGTGTATGGAAGTCTCTTTAGGCCACGGGATCCTTTACTTTACGTGTTCAATTATTGTTTAATGAGTTATAGCTGAATATAATAAAATAAAAGTAGGGCTAATATAAACTACTCAAGGGGTGTCATCTTATTTGAGATTAGCATAAAATATTTGCACAAAGCATCGACCTATTTTATTTAATATTGTTTATGTGACTGTTAACCTAATAAACATTTGAACTGATATTTCCAAAATTGCAGTCAGAATTGGGTAGTAATAACTAGTAAAAAATGGCCTGTTTTGTGTTGCTAAGTGAATCATGTAACTTTAATTAGTAACATTAAAGACTATTTTGGGGGGGGATTGGGGTTGGGCGGGGGCGCATGCAGTCTTCCTTCTTTTTTGTCCTTGGCTGATAATATAACGGGTATTACATGTATGCGATAGTCGATTGATGACCACTGCGATCATTTTTTTACTACGTTACATTTTGTCATTGTCAGAGACATTTAGCCCCAGTCATTCAGTATGGTTTCTGCAAAAACAACCTTTAAATTAAAAAATTTATTTTGTTTCATTTCATATTAGAAAAGATTATTCCTAAAAACTTTTAAGCAGTTGATCTCATTGCAGGTTCCTCTCGAGTTTACAGTTCACACAGGTGCCCAAGGAAAGACGAATATTTTGCTCCGGAGTTATAAACAAGGATTTGACTTGCCTCCTAGGAACTCTGCACATTCCCTCAGAGATGTCTAATTTTAGATCTGGACACATCTGGACTAATAAAACATGTCATCCTTAGGCTGTCACGATTATGAAATTTGGCTCACAATTAATTGTCTAATTATAAATTGCGATAAGGGTGATTAATTGGCTCTTTAAAGGCTTTCAAAATCATAACAATGAATCACAATTAATTTATTCAATTAATAGAAAGTAGATACATTAAGAAAAATTCTGTAAATATCTAGTAACATTCCCCATATAGTGACAGAAAAGACTGAGATATGAGGATGAAGTCGTCATGCTGCGTAGATGCAGCAAATCTGGAATCACTTTAATAAGCTCATAAACACAAAAATTGCAAATCTGATACAACTCAAATGTCATTCGAACGTAATAATGAGTGCAGATCAAGGACGGTGGATGTAAAATGCTGCAAATCACCCTAGTTTTCTAAGGATTTACAATAATTGTGGATATCTGACATAATTGCGATTATGTATTTATTTATTTAATAACTGTAATAGGCCTCGTCATCTCTATATGTGACAAAACTAGAAGACTTACATTTAATCATTTCTCGAAAATGTATATAGTATAGTTATATAGTTACGGACAGTTATAGATATTATAGTATTTCTTGTCCAGTATTTATAACAATTTTAATTGTACTAGTAAGATCATAGTAACCACAAGGAAAACCTGTCTTGAATGTCAAGGAAGAGAACCCAATTGCAGGCAGCGTTAGTGAAGGGGAACACAAAGACTTTTATAAATATAACAAAACACCAACGAAGGGAAACGAACTAAGATAGTATAATACAAAAAGAAAGACTTCCCTCAAGGGGGCGAAAACAATAGAGACAGGATATATATAATTACTTAAAAATACTAAGACACGACTTGATAACAATAAACATCCAAGGGGCAAGGTAATCTAACAGGTGATGATGACAAAACAGGGCAAGACGAACAAGGCAAGGCAAACACTCAAACATCCAATGGTTAAACAATCAAAATGAGCAAGCACAGGACAATAGACAAGAGGGCATTATAAAGGATTAAAATCAAGAGGGAAATGGTGTGGGCATGAAATCATTAACAGTTACAATAAGGAAACGAGAGGGTGGGAACAGCGACGTGACCTGAGAGAGAAAAGTGAAAGGCAAGAGGGTCAAAATGCCTCTCTCCACATGAAACAAGAGGTTCTGTCATGATTCTGACATTACATTAACCAATGATAGATTTGTCATTACATTGTAAGGTGTACTAAAACTATAGTTAAACAGACTTTTCTTTTTTATTATTTATCAAACTGACATTTCCCATAAAATCTTACCTGACAGCCCAATTCATAAATTATATTTATAAACTTGTTGTTGTGCATCTGGTACCTTAAGGAGATTATTTTTAAAACAGATTTTTAATGTAATTACTCAATAATTGACAACTCCATTAATGCAAAGATTCAGATTATGATATACAACGAATAGGAAACGTTTCGTTCCTACGTCACTAATCAAAATAGCACATTTGTGACAGTGATCCATTAACTTCTTTGCTCAAAGGGTAAGATTTATTCATTCTGTTAAAGCACACAAGATGCTTTTGGAACCTTCTCAAATCATACTGGGATAACACGGATCCTCAGGTTTTCCACATAGTTTTTGAGTCTGTGCCAGCTGTCATTAAAGCAAAAGGGAGACACAAGTCACAGAAACAAATGCTTGTTAAGAATTCTGATACATTTTTCAGTTAAAATTTGGACTGAAATAGATATTGTTATGGTAATAAAATTAATTACAAATCATATTTAATTATAAGTATGCAAATCGGAAGCATTTTTAACCCCACTGTATGAATATATAAGAAGTTTTCCCAAGAACAATGCTCAATAATTAAACTCCAATTTCAATACTAATATCAAATAGAGCCTATTAGTATGCAAATAGGCTTTTATAACTTAAAAATCATGAATCACACCAGAAGGTTGCAGGCGTTGCACAAATCAAAGCCGAAAGACAGAAAGAAATGTGTTCCTTAAGGCTCAGCACAGCCCAATGGAGCTGATGTTTGATAGACCGAAGTTGGTATCTCATATCTGTGGATATAGCTATCATTTTCAATAGGCAACACAAAAGTTACACATACTGATTAATAACAAATGCATGGATTTAATGCACTGTAATTCCGTCGTCACACTAGACTTTGAGCGTACGAAATTCGTTCACATTGAGACGTTTTAAACTTCTATTGGTCTCACGCATTCATGTAACACGAATTCGCAGGTTGGTGGTCACCAAACTTGAACTAAGCTATGCAGCAAAATGCGAAACTGCAGGACACTAAGAACGAATCAGTGCCAAATGTATATATAAAAAGGAAAGTACATTTATTTTTCGAAAAAAGATGCATCACAAAAATAAGAAAATGTAAATGTAGTGGTGTACACCCAGATTTGAGCTCTAAACACCATTTTTTTGTGTGTGTTTGCTATAGCTGGCTCAAGATGAGGGGAGTCCAGTACGGGGTTTCGGTGTCGTTGAGTATGAGAGGGCGGAGCAGGCCGAAGCCGTTCTGCTGGAGATGGACAGGCAGCTGATCCAGGGTCAGGAGATACGGCTGTGTCTCTGTCCTCCAGGGACCTCTGGACGCAGCACGCTTGCTGCCCTCATCGCTGCTCAGGGCGTGGTAAGAACATTTTCTTTATCGTGAAACAGCAAGAAACCAGAGTTTCGTACATATTAACGTGCACGCATCACCGCGCACACACGTGCATGTGTGAAACTGCGGCTTTGACAGTTTAATTACAGTATTCATAGGAACCCTGCTGTTTCAAACATCTCCAGACCTCCGCTGCATTTCCGAGGCCTGAAATAAACCACAGGGCTATTTTCAACTTGCCGGACAGGTCTACATAAAACCAGCTGACGGAAACATGAGCATCATACAGAAAACATTGAGCGTTAACCAGTGTCAAGATGACACTGGTTCAGAACTAACCAGTATACATAGACTTGTGAAAACCGATCTTTCAATTTGGACTTCTTTCGACTTTCTGTCTTCCTTTCTGTTTTAGCCTCAGAAAATATCCAGCCAAATAGAGCAAATGCAATCTGACATTTGTCAGGAAGTCCACCCCTTAGAGCCACAAGCATCACTTTATTTTATACAACTGCACCACTCACAGACAGACTGTGAGGCCACAAGCCTTCCCTTCAGTTCTTTTGCTTTCGTGTGAGTGTAGACATAAATTTAGTTCTGCTTGGGGTCTAGCAGGTGTCTGCACTAGCTCTTCTCAGTAGCCAACGCTCTGGGAACTCATGCGAAACGCCAAGGATACTTGCCTGCTGGTTATTATTCAGTAATATTCAAGGCTGACTGGATTTGCTTTGCCTCTTACGAATGAACATTGATAAAGTTTGTTCAGCATGTTTATTCAAGTAATAAGGCACTCGAGACTCCTAACAGTATATTTTAAGGACACGGATGTTTGTTAAAACGTTATTTGAGTAGCATTTTTTCATTAGAAGATGTAGTCATTGACATTGACTGAGAGGTTATAGCTGAACAATCTGCATTCAGGAATAGAGGTGTATTGATTATAGCACTAACTATTGCGATACAAAAAATCACAAAATGTTTTTTAAAGATATTACATCTGGTTAATTCCATTGGCTTAGCCGCCAACACATCTGTGTAAAATATAATGTTTGTTTGTTTTGTAATGTTTTTGGATTTAGCTTTTCTAATTCCTTGATTAAATTACATTTTATGTAAAATAAAATAAAAATACTTACAGATTTTATCAAATTATCATTCATTTACATTAGAGGTTCAATAATATACTGGTGTTGACATTAACCTTGATATTAAAAACCATGATTATCGATAATGTTGTAATGTTACACGTATGATATCAATTTAACCAAATTATTGATTGATTTGATTGATAGCATTATTATTTGTGAATCAACTTGCAACAGATATATCAATAATATATTAGTTCGTTTGGCCACAAACTACAATAATCTTGGAGTGGGATTCAGATATCATCTCAACCCTATAATTTACATACAGAAGTTTCAATTCCACCTTGAATGTTGTTAAAGGGATAGTTCATCCAAGAAGGAAAATTCAATCATTTACTCACACTCATGTAATTTTATACCTGTATAAATTACTCTGTTCCAAAAAACATTAAGAAATATATATGGAAGAATGTTAGTGATTTTCAGTTCCGGGACATCATTGACTACCATAGCAGGAAGAATTAAACGGTAGTCAAAGGTGCCCGTGAACTATTTGTTTTCCAAAAGTCCAACAGAACAAAGGTTTTCCTACTATGATAGTGGATGATATCCCAGAACTGAACTGAACATTCTTCCAAATATATTTCTCTCTGTTCATTTACATTTATTACAACCTGAGGTTGAGTAAATGATGAAAGATTTTTCGTTTTTGGATGAACTATCCCTTTAACCCTATAAAAGTTATATTTCAACAACCAAGTTGGCAAATCTGTCATTTGAATTTCAGTTAATAATCACATTCTTAGCCCAGTATTACACAATATGTAACAGTGAGATGGTGGTCTAGTGGGTTAAACCACTGAACTGGTAAATCAAAGGTTGCTGGTTCGATCCCAGCAGCCACCACCAGTGTGTCCTTGAGCAAGACACTTTACTCCATGTTGCTCCAGGGGGATTGTCCCTGTAATAAGTGCACTGTAAGTCGCTTTGGATAAAAGCGTCTGCCAAATGACTAAATGTAAATATAAATATGTCAAATCGTTAGCTGAGTGTATCATTACATCCCATCCAGAACCCGATCTATCAGTTAAATACATGTACAAAACTGTAACACACATTAAACCATCAGATGTAGTTTCAATGTATGTTTAGTTAATGAATGTGTAGATTCAGTTTACGGTAGAGAAAAGAAAGCCTTTAAGCAGCAGCTTATGGATATTTGAAAGCACATATCAGAATCTGAGCTAATCCATCTCTTGCTGCAGAAGCATGATGGGAGATGGCTCTGCTCTTTTCCATCCTCAAACACACACTCTCTGTATACTCCACCTGGATGCTGATTCACCCAGAGCTGTAATTATATTCACGCTCCACTGATACAGGCTTTTCAATGGTTGATTCCTAAATTATCGCCATCAGTCCTGAATAGCTGGTTACATTCTTGGATTCGTCCATTACGGCATGAAAGCACCACAGCGTGTGGGTGGAGGAATAGTAGTCAGCAGATGGAGATGGAGTGTGGTGAATGCACCCACACCTCTGACAGACATCAGAGATCCAATGAGAGTTCAACATGTCTGCAAGCATCTCCCCATTGCCAGCAGATACACACACATGCTCACTCACAGCCGGGCCATAAACATCCCAGATAAACATTTAACAGGACATAAAATTGTGAAGAGAAAACTGTTTCTGGGCGGTGATAACTGTAATTGGTGGGATATGTGTTCATGTGTGCCAAGAAACTGAGCCTGAAACACTTTGTGTAATATTCATTACTGTTCATTTTATAGTAGTTTTGCGATTTTTGTGTTACTGGTATTAAAATGTTAGACATGGCTAAATGTTTTGTTTTTTAAATATGCAATAAAAGTCCACATGAAATAGGAAAAGTGATATTCAGTTTTAATGCTTGAGGAAAGTAGCAGGAATACTGCGGTAATCTTCTTCGGAAAGTTTATCATATCACAGTAGACATGGCAGTTATTTGAAAACAAATTGATGTTTTTAATCTTGGTCGTGTTTGTGTCTCTTGTAGATGTTGAGCAATAAGAAAGGTTTGCTGCCAGAACCCAATCTGGCCCAGTTCCTTAATAGCATGACCAATCCTGCTGCTCTCCAAGTTCTTATGAGACCCTACCCTACAGGCAAACGTGGAGGTATCTTTCTTATATATCTATTACACACATGTTGCGTTTCCATGTTTATGGGGACTTTCCATAAACATAATGATTTTTATACTGTACAAGCTGTATATTCCTTACCCTTACGGTACCCCAAAACCATTTTCAAATAAATGTTTATACATTTTTAATTTTTTAACTTTGATTTGATCCCCACAAGATAAAAAAAAAAGCTATCATCATCTTTCTTGGGACATTTTACCAGGACCACATACGCACACATAGAAAATGACTTTTATTGTCCCTGAGAACCGGGAAATTACGATTATTTCTACTTCCGTGGTTCGACACATTTGTGAGTGAAACGGAATTTCGAAATAGAAAAATAGTGGGCGTGCCTTAGTCTTTCTCTTCGAATTGATTGGAAGTATAAAAAGAGCTATTGCGTTTTGAAATTGAACCGGGAGCAGTTAAAGGGGAGGAGCCTTCTAATATACATCGTTTGAGATGGAAAGTCACTGTAGGACGGAAGTACATTTTCAGATTTTAACTGAAGGTTATGAGGGTACACACATTAAAAAGAGATGGACCCACATTTATAAAGTCTTTACAATAAACACCGCAATATTTCTTGAAAAAGTAGGAGTTAACGGATAGGCATTGTAAATGCCTCTTTACTCATTACGCACACACACTTTCTTGAATATTCATGAATACTTTTCTAAAAGTACTCAGAACCAATCCGATCATATCTCCTGAAGTTGAAATGAAATATCCCTTGTATGTTTGCACATGCGTGTGTGTGTGGTCCATTGAGCGGTGATCACCAGCTCGGAGCAGATTTTTCTCTTGATGAAGGCCTAATCATATATTAAAATGAACTTTTCATTGGGTGGAAGAATAAATGAGATGAGGAAGAAGTGGAGGCCGGAGCTTAAAGAGAACACACAATTACGACACTAAATATAGCGCATGATTAAACGTTCAACCTCTGTACCTATTCCGTAGCAACTTGCCATTAGCCAAATCTGAAATTTTGGTATGAGGGAATGTTGAGCCGTGTGCATTAGACTCCCCCTTTCTTTTCCTCTAAGGGTTCGTTTTGGATCGTTTGTGATCACATGTTCTGCCTTGGTTTATTTGCTGGTTTCTCCCCAGGAAAGTTTGGCCGACCTCACAATCTCCCGTTCCTGCGTCCACCGCTCACTGCAGCTCTGCTTCAGTTAGGAAAAGCACAGCAGGTACTTCTTTCTTTCAAGATGGCGTTGTGTGGACGGGTGTTTTTTTAACTATAGCCAATTTTACTTCCCGTGGGTTTTGTGTGTTCATGTGGCACAAATGCCTATGGTTGAAGCAAGATACTACTACATTAACAAAAGCAACTGCTGTGACCACATCTCTCTCTCTCTTTGTCTCTCTCTGTCTCACATGCAGAGTGCCATTCTAGGTAATGGTCTTGTTCTACAGAATCTTCTCCACATGCAGATGGCTCAACAGCAGCTCTTACAGATTAAAGACAAGCACATTTCTAATGTAAGGGTGTGTGTGTATTTGTGCGTGTCAGTCTTGTGTGCCCATTACCAAAACATCACTGCATCAGTGTGTGATTTAAGTTCTTTCTGTGAGGATATTTTAGGCCTGCATTAAATGAGAAAACAGCAGCTTTTTTCAGAAAAGCATTATTTGTTTTTATTTTATAAAGCAGTATTAGAACTATAGTTCTATGAAAAGTCATCCGTTCTGTAAATGGGTATTATTGCTTCTTGTTTGCCCATTTTAATTCACAGAAATCCTACAAAGTCTGTTTTCTCTTAAAAACGTGCGTGCTTTTTTGTCACACCCATAATGCATGAAATTTTGTCTCTTTTAAAATAGAAAACTTGTGATATTTTTGATGTCTGAATTCTATCATCAGGGGTTTAGATCAACAAAATAAGATGATTCCATATATTGATAAAAACATTTAAGCATCTCCAAGCATTTATATTTCAAGTTCTGATTGAAAATGTCACGTCCGTAACGCTGGAATTGCCACATTACTGTACAAACTTGTCATAAATCTCCATTAATGTCTGTGTGTGCGTGCAAGATTGTCTTGTTGAGCATGGTTGAAAAGGTCAAAAAAAGAACACTTCCCCTGCAACGAATGCGAGTTGATCAGTAATTTTGTTAATAACCTCAACATAATAATGAGTTTTAATCGAACTGCACGAAAACATACAAACCGCCTACTCAAGAATCGAGCGAGTAATGCTTCTTGTAGAGACTGTGGGAATGTTATGAACAGAAGTTTATTCTGAATGCCAAAGTTTTTTTTCACATTAACCAACCAAACATGAAAAACCAAATGCAAAATTTTTTGTAGATTTTTGACAAGTGCAGTTTTAACAAGGGATGGAGATCGACTCATTTCCAGAGAAATTATAACCTGTGCTGTTTGTCACAGATACGACCATTTTGCTAAGGAAAAAATGTAGTTGTAGTAGCAACAGTGTTGTTTATTATTGAAAAAATGAAAATACAGTTTCATGGTCAGTACATGTTTATGGCTCGTACATTTTTTCAATCTACCCAGGTCTAAAAAAATGAACTTTTGGACTCTGACTGATGATCATGTGCTTTGTTTTAGCTCATAATCTCTCTCTTTTCAATAAATACACACAAATGTATTCATTGCAAGCCTCATCTTACCCTATCCTTTCATTTCTCTCTCAGGTCCCTGGTCTGTTGGGCGATCCCTCCCGGCTGCTCCTGCAGAAAGTTCTGGGTCTTCGAGCTCCTGCACAGGTTCCTCTGGGGAAGGGGTTGCTGGGAGATTCTCCCACAGGTGAGCCTGCTCGCCACAGCCTCAGACGTGAGGTCACAAACGCCGCTGTGGGGAAAGACATTTGCAATGCAAATATTCCAACTGTTTGAATGCTCTATTATGAGCTGCTGGAGGCATCAAGCACTTCAATCAGTATTTATTTTCCTTTTGTGCTCTTATATAGAAGGTGTGTGTGTGCAAAGTATGATATAGGCTTTCATCAAAGCAACGGAGACTTTGAAGAGTGTGTTTGTGTGCAGGGTCCTTTCTATTTGCATTTCAGTGCTATGCAGGTGTTACAGTTAGGTGAGAATAGTCAAGTTGCGACAACACTGCAGCCTCTGGTTGCAGAAATGCAGATAGATCTTGCTGAAAAATAAGTAGGAATGTGTATTATGTATTATACGATAATGTGTATATCTGTACTCAATATTTAAAGTTTTTTAAACCATACTAACCCTAGTAGCTCTCAAGTGTTTACAAACAGCTGTCAAGGGTTGCCAGATCTGTGCAACTAGATCAATGACCTTAGCCCATATACAAAAAACACTACTTTAATATCATCTTACTTTAAGATTAAGGAACAAATCCTTCCACCTATAACCTATGGAAAAACAACCTCCAACAACAGTTTAAAAAGAAGATCAAAATGATTTTTGGGATTGGAGAACCTTGAACCGTCCAGTATGAGCACGACCTATGTATAGTGGCCCATAGAAACAGCCAATAATGCAGCCGCTAATCTGTACAAATCTATGGGAATACATAAAGTAAACTAGGAATGTTTTCACAAGCACGACATAGCACCGGTTCTTAATAAACGTCCCCTCATTTTCCGATTTTGTTTGCTTTTTCTCTTTATTTTATCAAAATGATGACATTTCTTGACTCAACACTTCTACAAGTAACCATCATATCTTTTGTCTCAATACTATGATGAGTCAAATATATTATTTATATATTATTTATGTGCTTAGAATAGTTCATTTATTCTAAATATACTGTTCTTTCTTTTAGTTAACATCATCAATTTTAAAACCAAGCAATATCAAATCAGCCCTGATCCTGAAGGACAAATCCTCAGATTAAACCAAAATATTTCAGCCTTCATCAGTGAATTCTTCAGAGGATTATTTTTGTAGCCAGTTTAAATCCCAGTTGTCGCATGCAATGAAATCCAGGATTTTTTTACCACCAAAATGTACTGGACTGTCTAAGACCTTGTACTAACCAGCGGCAACTTGACAAGATACTAGACACGAGCTGTTTGTCTGTCCACATGGAATGTAAAAATGGTTAAAAATAGCACCTATGTCGCAATGCATTGTGTAAAACATGTACCTTGTTGTGGGAGGGCATCCTGAAATTGGGGGATTTGCTGGTTAATAAAACCAACCAATCTTCATTCATTCATGTTTGAAGTTAGTCTTGTACATTGACTTGAAAGACGGCATGAAAAGAAAATGGTCACCCTGTGTCCGGTCCAGACCGTAAGACACTGTAATATATGATCACATAAAGTACAATGCCACTGATGTTCTCGTTGTTGTAGAGTTGGGTCAGGACTCTTCTCCAGTCACATCCCAGGGAGCGAGCCTAGGGCCTGGAATATCTGGTCGCTCACATGGAAATTCCACATCTGAGCAGAACGGAGTCCCGACAGCACCCATTGCACTGGAAAAACAGCCCACACCTCCAGGAATGACAGGGGGTTCTGTATGCGCCCAAAGCCAGATGCAAAACTTCCTCCCTGGAATGAACACAGCGAGTCTGGGTCCATTGCTGGGTAACACGACGCACAAACCTCTGACCAACCATCACAGCACTAGTCCACAGACTAGCTCTTGTGTTACAGTAAGCCTGGTTCTTTGTTTATTTCATTATTTTTTTGTTTCTTATTCAATTAGGATGCTTTAACCTATATTGTTACGTTGCTTTTTAATTTTCTTCTCCTTAAGACTAAATTGAAAAAATATTTTCAGATTTCAATTCGGGTAGGTTCATATTTGTAGTTCGGTCTCTTGGTTGTTTTGGTCAGAACCCAAAACGAAAAAAATATTTTAGTTGTTAGCGTTCAGACTGGCATTTTAACAGCGAATCTAAAGATATCGAACCTAACAGTTTACGTGTAAAGTCGCAACGTGATTGGACAGCTTTTATGATTTATATTTTAAAATGGAACTCACCAGACATTTAAACGTTGCTGTGTGCTGAGTTTTACCTGCTATGACGTTATTTTTAGCAAGCCGCTAACTCACGAAGACCTCATGTTTAAAGCAGTCAAAACGGCGCCAGGAATTCCTCTGTTACATGCGCAAACACAGATCTAATAAACACTCCTTTTATGTTACCAAACAACTTGATTTTCGGGTCGTATCTTGTTATCACTTCCAGTTTTTGGTATATTTAAGTCGAACCACGCCAGAGTTCGTTTAAAAGCGGTCCGAGACCCATCTTTTCAGTGGTCTCTTGCGCTTGTTTGATGCGAACCAGGGTTTTGAGTGGCAGCGTTCACACTTACACAAATAAATCATCAAATAAAAACATATTAATCTTGAGTATTTAGTTTGATCACATTTATAAAAAAGATAGATACAGCTGTACAATTATTTCCAAAAGCATACAGTGCATTCCGGGGGGGGGGTGGTTAGCTGAACTAACATTCATCACCCAAATTCAGTAAACACAAGTTAAAGTGACATCTGCAGATCTTGGAATTGTCCAATAAGGGACTAAGAAAAATTGTTACGAAACAGTTTTATATGTTCGGAAAAAACTTTCCGAAACCTGTACGATCACTGGAGGGCAGAAATACTAGGGAATATGCACAACTCGTTTTTTTGACAAGTTGACCATGTTAAGCATGAGAAGACAGCACTTTTAAAACTGTAAAGAAATCAGAATGCATGAAACACCGTTGAATAGCCCCTTTAATTGTTAATATTTGTCGTATTGCTTGTATTTGTATCTTTGTCCTAAACGGAAAAACTTGCTCTACAGAGAGCATTTTGTAAATACATTATCTCCTTTGGAAAAATAGAAAAAACGCAACATCTTTGGTCTGTGTCAGCCACCGTAGTGCTTCAAAAAGGAGGGGGATTGGGGGAGAGAGCCGTTGGTTGCACTTCACAACCTCACCACTATATGCCGCTAAGATATATACACTGGACCTTTAATTGAGGAATTTGTTAAGCTAGTTGTTCTAGTGGTATTAGAAATCATTTATACAAATAATATTTCATTTGTATTAACTGCAATTTTGCAACTTAATTTCCAGCAAAAATGTATAATTAAAATGTGATATATTGTGATTTATAAAATTGAATAAGTTTGAAATATATAAAACCGTTTGCGTTTAGACACAATAACGTGAAAGCTGGCATAAATTATTGATGTGCCAAGTTTTGGATGAGCTATTCATGTGTATGTGTCCATTGTTAGCTGCTTTCATCATGGTTGTGACCTGTTTAACACACACACACACACACAAACTCTTGTATGATGTCCCTGTGTTGTTCTCTAGGAACAGCTCTTAATTCATGACTCATATTTTGTTGTGTTTAGCCGGTGGTAAGCAACGCATTAAAGCTGCCGCCATTGTTCCCATCTGTAGGAATCTGCATTGAGAAACAGCACTCTCAGTCAGCAAGCAGAACTTAATACAGACTCCTGACTGAGTTCTGGACTGTAATGACAGAGCGCTAGTGCCTGCAGGCTCTGATTACTCACTGCATTACCCTGCAAAGGCTAATAGAGAGCTGTCTTCTGTTCCACTTCTATTAGAAAAGAACGGCAGACTCTGTGCCAGTACTTTTCCACATCATCCCTTTTCCTGAATCGCTATCTGAATCCCGTGGAAACGTGAAGATGCTTTAAAGGAGTTTTCACGGTACAGTGCAGATTAGGCTGTGTCGACAGCATCTGTGGCCAATCGCTGTCCTAAAGCACACAAAACGATTTTGTAAAAACCTCACATAGAAGCATTTGCAGTGGTCGTCTGTGGGGTCAGACATTGCATCAAAGTAGCAATTATAAATAAAGTTTATAATAAAGAAATATAATGTTCAGAAACTTTTCAAGAGCTTAAAGTTGTGACCTTGAGAAATGTGATTTTTGCCGACTGTGCAATACAACGTTATTAGAATTGACATTTAACTGAACTCAAAGTGTGAATGAACTTGAACAATTTACGAGAGCATGTTATTCTACAAAAAAAATATTTCTGTGTGTTAAGAAAACCCATTTCTGTGTGTTAAGAAAAATGTATTAACCAATAATATCAAAGGCCATTTTTCATAGTCCAGGAAATCCAACAGGTAAAATTAAGTCCCGCCCTCTTATTGCCTGAGTTTTATTATTTGAAAATATTTCTTAATGTTTTTTCACTCTTGTTCACCAAAACCTGTGTAGGTCCCTTTCTTCAGTGGAACACAAACGAAGATATTTGAGAAATGTCTCAGCGGTTGTGTCCATACAATGGAAGTCAATGTTGTTTGTTTACCAACATTCTTCAAAATACCTTCATTTGTGTTCCGCAGAAGAAAGAAAGCCATACAGGTTTGGGATGACATAAGGGTAAATAAATGATCAAATATTTTTTATTTTTTTTATTAAACTATCCCATTAATAGGTCTTCTCTCTTACTTTCAATCTTGATCATTCTTGACCTCTCTCTTTATAGACTCAATCCAATTGTCAGACATCTCTATTAGGAGACCCTCCCTAAAGAAGTCAAGTTGCCTTCCAACCCCTATCTAAACCTGGCTAGTGTGCTTCCCGGAGTGGTATTACAAGGTAAGTGCGGCACAAACAGACGATGACTCACGTCCTCGCAGACCTTGGACTGTGTTTTCTGTCAGCTTTTGATTTGCAACCATAATGTTCGCAGTGTATGACTGCAAACTGTTCGACTGTCTCTCTGTGTTCCTGTTCAAGGGCACAGCTAGACCGCAACACTGCAGCCCACACCAGCAGAGAAGATAATATGTGTGAAATATTCTAAATGGGTGTCCCTGACAAGGCCTTGATTTACATCAGCATGTCTTTGTGCGTGTGTCTCTTACAGCACCCTGCAACAGTAAACCTCAGACCGTTCAGACTCACAGTGGGACGTACAGCGCAGTCCTGCCCCCTGCCAACTCAATATAGTGCAGAGACCACACCTGCTGAATACACTCAACAATACGCTCAGCAATATACACAGGTAAATACAGTACTGCAGACATCGACCCCATTGACTTCCAATGTATGGACACAAAGTCACATTTCTCAAAATATCTTCTTTGTGTTCCGCAGAAGAAAGTTATATACAGGTTTGTAACAACATGAGGGTGATTAAATCATTACAGATCTTTTTATTTTGGGTGAACTATCCCTTTAACAAGATATGCACAAATAGGAGTGTGTATTCATGCTGCTCCATTATTATAGTTTATCTATCTGAGATAAACCTAAATGGCATTCTAAAACTGTCACGTCCGGTCGGACAGAACCCAGATGCAGGCAGAAGTGAAGGGGTTAAACAATATTTATTAAGGCACAGATGGGGCAAACAAGAAACTAAACAATACTGACAAACAGAAAACTTCCCACGAGGGGGCAAAACAAAGTTCAGGATAATCTAAATAATAAATCCAAACACAAGGGAAGCAGGAACAAGGTAATCCAGACACGAAGTAGCAACAGGTAATAACGAACACGAAGTATTAACACGGAGTAACTAGTAAGTACAATGAACCGACCAACAGCAAGGGAATCTGGGACAGTAAATAAGGGGAAACTAATGAGGAGCGATAACAAAGGGATCGGGACGGGCAGGTGACAAGATTTAACAATGAGTGCGACTAGCGGGAAGAGGCATAGACAGGTGAGGGAGATGAAACACTAATGGGACGCTAGACAGAGAGACGAGGGGGCGGAGCTACATGGAAGACACACGGC